>NC_022013.1:26933247-26935303 GCF_000317375.1 Microtus ochrogaster
GGGGGGGGGGGAGACCATAAAATAAATACAGGTATTCAAAATAAGGATAACCTGAGTGCTTAATCTTGTGAAAGTTTTCATAAAATTTTAGACATACCAGATCAGTTTCGGTTTTGGTTTTTATGAAATAGCTGGTAATTTGATAGTTAATTAAAAACGATCAGATCTCTTCACTGGAAACAAAAAAGAACCACTATGTCTTGCTTACATACTTGTAAGTAATTCTAGAAGAAAGCAACTTGATTTTGACTGATGTTTAATGCAAAAGCTTTGTTACCGTTGAGTGCTGGGCTTCAGATGAAACTGCAAAAACTACAAGTAAAAAGTCACACTAATTGCAAAAATACTGTAGAAATATTGGTTACGACAATTATTAAAGGTAAGTGACTTTCATGAATGGCCTTAAGGATCTCAGCTCCTTTCTAGGTACTCTTCATCAGCTACTGCTCGGTGTGGAGAATCTGCTGTAAGTGGTTTTGAGATATCAGGAGAAATCAAACACAAATTCTCTCACAGTGCAGAACCTTGCCTGAGATCAGCACACTTGATAAAGTAAGATTATACCCACTAGAATGATTTCTAGAATAGCCTTTCTTTTGCTATTATAACCTGCCCTCCTCTTAGTTCCTAATCTTTTCGTCCTCCTTTTTATCCCTGGGAAGGTTGAACTTAACTACAGTGATTAGAAAAAGGAAATGTAAACCAAGGAAAGCTGCTAAGTAGCTCGGAAACAGAATAATCACATTTTGTACAGGGTGCAGTAGGCACTGTAGCAGGAAGAACTGGCCCCCTATTTTTCCTGGAAGTTCTAAGCTTAGAAGAAATGTAGGAATATGTGTTTTAGACAGTCAGTTTTACATTTGCTATAGAAACAAAACAAAAATTCTTTTTTATTTTATTTTATTATTATTATTATTATTTTGCTTTCTGCCAGTAAAGAAGCTTGAACCCAAGGCTATATGCAAGCTAGGCAAGTACTCCACCACCAAGTTGTGTTCCCAGCCATTGCCAGTAACTCAAAGTCTTTCTTTATTCCTAGGGACCTTTACAACAGCCCTCTTATTTCTTGTTCATTTATCGTAATTGTCCTGTAATAACAAAGGCTGTCAGTTTAAAAAATAGATCCACAAAGTGTTTTATGATCTAACAGAATCAAGTCCTGATGCGACTCGAGTTCAGGTAACATGATATCAAAAACAAAGAATTTAATAGGAAATAGAAACTATGGATAGGAACGAAAGATATACAGCACCCAGTTTATGCTGTAAGTTCCATGCCATAAGATGTCAAATACAGGAACTGTTTTTTCTGTTTCTTGCAGATAATTTGGTACATTAACTATTAAAACATTTAGACTTTAACCAAGGATAATAGCTGGAATCTAAAATAATAAGTTTCTATCTAAAAGAATAACCAGATAAGAAGTATAAACTTCCCATTTTTCTACATTAAAAGTAACAAAGACTGATTACCTCCTTGTGGACGAACAACACGTGGCTGTACAAATGACGGCTTCACAACTTCAAACCACCAGAAGAGTTCCGCCATGAACACCAAATAATTACTCTACATAAGAGAGTTGAGAAAATTAAAAGAAGCCCTAGGTAAAACCAGTCCAAGTGATAAATAAATATGCTTTATTTTCTCAAACACAGATTTGAATTCTACTCATTCACTATTAAAAATATTCACTATGCTTTATTAAGCCTAGAGTAAAAAGCTTAGCACCTGTAAACACACACATTCAGATCTCTGATACTTTGTTTTATAGCAAATCTCCTAGGCATCACTATCTCTAGCTATGCAGAACTCTGAGATAACAAATGTCCTTTTCTTCCAGTGCAAATACAAACAAATGGCATTGAGTTTTTGCCATTAAAAAATGTAAGAATTTTTTTGAAAAGTAATTAAATGTCATTTAAATATTGTATTCACATTTGATGATGCTAAATTCAATAGTAATCCACATGCTGAGTAATATCAAACTCTATAGATTATTATGACTAAAATAATCTATAAATGGATAAAAACATTGTTGAATTTTTTTTTTTTTTTT
>NC_022013.1:26935403-26959504 GCF_000317375.1 Microtus ochrogaster
CCAGGCTGGTCTCGAACTCACAGAGATCCGCCTGCCTCTGCCTCCCGAGTGCTGGGATTAAAGGCGTGCGCCACCACCGCCCGGCCATTGTTGAATTTTTAAACATTAAGAATAGCAATATTTTATTTATACTTGAAAACACAAATAATTCTTTAAATGGCTTAAAGGAGTTCTCAAAAGCATACTTCTATAAGACTATACTGGTATGGGCCAATTCTGTGTTCTGTTTTAAATAAATGCTGATTGGTCAGTAGCCAGGCAGAAAGTATAGGCTGGACCATCAGACAGGAAGTAGAGGCAGGGCAAGGAGAACAGGAGTATTCTGGGAAGAAAGAAGCTCTTTCCCCAGTCCTTCCCAGACCATGGAAGAAGCAAGATGTGACTGAAAAAGGTACTGAAGCCATGAGGCTAACATAGATAAGAATAATGGGTTAATATAAGTTACAAGAGTTAATAAGAAGCCTGAGCTAATGGGCCAATCAGTTTTATAACTTATGTAGACAGTCTGTGTGATTCTTTGGGGATTACTGGCTGTGGGGACTGGGCAGGAAAGAAACCCCAACAAGTAGGCCACCATGTTACACTATACACATAATAAGCAACTTACTTATATACATACATATATGGTTTGGTTTTTGTTGGGGAATACTATTTTGAGGTGTGTTACTTTTGTTTATGCTGTGGAACATTTCCTTAATGATGTAAAGATGTGTTGCTTTTGTTTATGCTGCATTTGTTTAACTCTGTGAAGCTGTGATTGTTTGCCTGTCTAAAAGCACCTGATGGTCCTAATAAAGAGCAAAATTTCCAATAGCGAGACAGGAACAAGGAAAGGTGGGGCTGGCAAGCAGAGAGTTTAAATAGAAGGAGAACTATGAGTAAGAGGAACAAGAAGAGAGGGCGCTAGAGGTCAGCCACCTAGCCATCCACGGAGTAAGAGTGAACGAAGAACAAAAGGTCCAGAGGCAAAAGGTAATGGGATAATTTAAGTTAAGAAAAGCTGGCAAGCAGGGTGGTGGTTGTGCTCACCTTTAATCCCAGCACTCAGGAGGCAGAGAAAGGCTAATTGTGAGTTCGAGGCCAGCCTGGTCTACAGAGCGAGTTCCAGAACAGCTCCAAAGCTACAGAGAAACCCTGTCTCAGAAAACAAGGAGGAAGGAGGAGGAAGGAGAAAGAGGAGGCGGGGGAGGAGAAAAGAGGAAAAAAAGCTGGCAAGAAACACGCTAAGCTAAGGCTGGGTGATTATAAGAAACAATAAGACTCCATGTGTTTTATTTAGGAGCTGGGTGGCAGCCCCCCCAAAAAGCCAAAAGAGTAAACCATCACACAACATTTTGGCATACCAACATGGGTCTCTATTTCCATGTATGACCTGTGAAAGCTGGGGGGGAAAGTATATGGCTCCTTTAAGAGTCTATGCCTGCTGGTGAGCCTTGAGTAGCAGTCTGTTAAGTAGGAACAAAAACAAAGTGAAAATGTCTGCCACGGCACAACCATCAGCATCAGCTCAAGAGCTCTAGAAGTTCCTGATCACGTGCCTCAGACCTGGCTGCAAGCTTCAGGCTTGGTTTCCAGGACCTGACCCGTGAGTGGGTGGAGCCAGCCTATAGAACATGCATAAATCAGGGTAGCTTAGCAGTCTAAAGTTTGTTTGGTCAAAAAAAGATTACAGATACGCAGTAAAGGAGGTCCAGACAGAAAAAACTTCTAATAGCTTCCACTGTGTTTTACAATGTGCGTAGGTTTAAGAAAGAAAATGGTTATAACAGCTATAGAAAGAAAAAATAGTTTTAAAAAATAAAGTCTTTAAAGAGATGGTAAAAGAAAAAAGGCATGTAAAGATGGAAAATAACAGTCTGTATACTATTGTGTTGACTTTTTGCTGAAAAGCAAAGGACAGATGCTAAGAGACCTGGAATTGAAAGAAGGACTGTGAAAATAAACCAGCCTAGGTACTGTAGGAATGCCTTAACTCTGAAGAAAAAAAACCAGTCAATGTATTTGTAGAATGGAACTAGAAAGATGCACTGCTCTGGAGAAGTGGGTTTGCTTTTGTTTCCACAGGAAACAAGAGGCTGTGGATTAATTCCAGGTTGATATGGATCTGGTTTGATCAAGGAAGCACTCCTGAATCTTGACAGGTGATATCTATTAACAAAGGTTATTTTAAGTGGTCTTCCCAAGGCTTGATTATTATCTCAATTTTTCTCTCAGGAATCCTTGGGAATGTCTTCACCCATAATTAGCAGGAAGCAATTTATAAAACACAAAGTTCACATTCTCAAGAGAAATGGGGGAGTGGGTAGTTTTTGGTTATTTTGTCAGTCATAGGTATTTGTTATATTCAGGAAAATATAGGATAAAAATACAACTACTAATCTCAGATCTTTTGCATTGGTGTGGATTTTGCTATATTGATACATATTTAAAATCAATTTTGTTACACTGTACATATGTTTTTACTCTTCTTTAAAGGACTTGTGTATATTAATACAAATTTAAGGTCATTTTTGTAACAACATACTGTATATATGTTTCTACTTGTTTAAAGGAGTTTTGTATATGAATAACAATTTAAGGTTATTTTTGTTACAACATATTGTATATATGTTTCTGATCTTGTTTAAGGTATTGTACCTAGGCAGTTCATTTTAAAATGTAGGGTAAAATTTTAGTTTTAAAAGCTATTATGAATTATTTAGGATAATCAAGAAACACAGATCAGTAGTCATCTTTAACAATCAAATTTGTAGATATGCTAGGTATGTTTTCCAGATAATATAGAGATATATTTTAGATAGTCTTCAAACCTTTTAAAGAACTGCAGAATATGGCATTTAAAATGTTTTGTTAATTAAGGGCTTTTCATGACAATAAGATACATCTGCTACTGGCATCAAAGAAGCTCCTTGTGGAGTTTGCTTTCAATGTGGTAAGGCTAGCCACATTTGGGCAAGCATCTGCTCTTGTCTGGACTGTTTGACAATATGTTGGATCAACTGATCATGCAGGACTCACAGGAAAGTGACCACTGAACTTTGCCAAAACAAGGCAGGATGGTCCTTTAGGGTTCTTGTTTCACAGAAGAAACTGCCAGACACTCTGCAAGACAGAGGAAAGTGACTGAAAACGGCCAATATAGGCAGGACAGACAGTCTTTCAAATTTCCTGCTCCAGTAAAAAGTCTGCCAGACACTATGGGCCTGTGGGCCGAAGATGGATGACTTGCAAAGGAGCTTTGGGTGACTGTCCAGGCAGTCAGGTGTCTGCCATTTCTAGAGTTTTTGGAAGTTGTTTGTAATGCACTGTTTTTTCTATTACTTAAATAATATTATACCCTTCTGGTTCCTTGATGGAGTTGAAGAATGGATAGTATTAGTTGCAGTTTTCCTTAGAAATGATAGAAAGTAAGTTTGGGTATAAAATTTTGGATTTACTAAGATAGGATGGATTATGGAGTATTTTCTTTAAATTTATCAGACACGAATTGGAATTCAGTGCTTTGTGAATGTAATATTTACTTGTTCTTATTGTATACAGTCTTACTAAGTTAAACTTTTAAATTTTGTTTAGAAAGAAAAAAAAGGAGAAATGGAATATTTTCAGGTGTGTTACTTTTATGTATTATACTGTGGAACATTTCTTCAATGATGGAAAGATCTGTTGATTTTGTTTATGTTAATTTGTTTCTTTGCTATCTAAAATACTTGGTCTAATAAAGAGCTGAATGGCCAATAGCAAGGGACGAACAAAAATAGGCGGGGCTGGGAGGCAGAGAGAATAAACAGAAGGAGAACGTTAGGGGCCAGCCCTGCAGCCATGCATGGAGTAAGAGTGAAGGTAGGAGAAAAGAAAGGGAAAGTCTAGAGACAAATAGAGACAAAAGGAGGACGGGATAAGTTAAGAGAAGCTGGCCAGGCATTTGTGAGAATAGGACTGTGTGTGTGTGTGCGCGTGTGTGTGCGCGCGCGCGTGCGTGCGCGCGTGCGCTGGCACACACTTCATTTGGGAACTGGGTGGCAGGACTTTTGTTTTTTCTTTATTTGAGACAATGTTGAACCCTGAACAGTGGAATTACAGATGTGCCCCTACTGTATAAGAATAAGGCCTTATATGTTAAAATACACATGAAGAATAATTTCAATTCTAGATATTTAATATATTTCTAAAAGTAGAACTATACAAAACCTGTTTTCCTCATAATGGCTATTATCTCTGGAAATATGAGGTGTTTTCTGATGTCTTGCCTTCTGCTTATCTGTTAATCATCCCATAAGCCACACTTAAAGGCCTAGAAAGGCCAGGCCTATGCTCTTTACTATGTATGTACTAGAACACAATGAATATTTATTGAAGAAATGTATAAATTGACCCATAATTACAAATGTAAGTCAGCAAAACAGCTGAGCCCTGACAAAGACACCTCTGGTGTGACATTAACCTCACTGTCATCAAGACTGAGCTGGTGGGGACTGGAGAGATGGCTCAGCAGTTAAGAACACTGGCTGCTCTTCCAAAGGTCCTGAGTTCAATTCCCAGTAACCATATGGTGGCTCACAACCATCTGTAATGAGTTTGGCGCCCTCTTCTGGCGTGAGGACAGACATGGAGGCAGAATGTTGTATATAAAATAAATAAGTTAAAAAAAAAAAAAAAGACTGAGCTGGGAAGTGCCCGATGAGTAAAGCACTCTCCTGTCTCAGTCTGTGCGCGCATTTCCAGGGACAGCTAACCTAGCGGAAAAGAACAACCTAGAATGTGGCAGCACCATGGTGGTGGGAGGGCTGGCAGCCCAGAAGAAACCAGCTAGCTCAGGTACTCTCTCTTGTTCACCACGAAGAAAGCTTAGCCCCTTTAGGCCTTCTCCACCATGGTGGTCCGCCTAACCAAAGACCAAAAATAACAGAACCAAGATGCCCATGGATCAAAACCTCTGACACTAAGTAGAAATAAATCCTTCCTCATCCTTTGTGATCATTATGACTCACACCTTTGCTTTATAATCTTTACAAGTATACCCTAAAACCAAAGGATAAATTTTGTAAGTACTGAAACCCTGTCTCGAAAAACAAAAAACAAAAACAAAATTTTGTAAGTACTGGTTCTAGGTTCTACTCTGCTAGTACAGTTAACTAGGAGCTGACTTCATCTTTAGAAAAAACATCCCTTAAATGTGCAGTAGTTATCTGTCAGTAGAAAAGGAGTATTTAAGAGACTTGTTAAAAATTGTCCTAATAAATCATGGCAAAATCTAACCACAAGATGGCAGAGCAGGAAGAGATAACTTTTCTGATAACTAAACTGGGGCTTATTTCATTATAAAATTATGATTAAATGACAATAACTTGGTCACATTCCAGAAATGGTACAACAGTAATTTAAAATAATCTTTCCCCAATTTGCTGTGAGACAGAATCTTACTATGTAGCCCTGGCTGGCCCGTAACTCACTATGTAGATCAGATTGGCTGGTAACTGAGATTAGCTTCTTTACTACCTGAGTGCTGGGGATAAAGGTGTGCCTCGCCACACCTGACCTATATGTAGCATGTATCTGCACATAGGTTTGTGTATGTGAGCACAAATGCCTGTGGAAACCAGGAAGTGGTGTTGGAGAAGTTAGAGGCAGCTGTGAACCACTTAACATGGGTACCAGGAACTGAACTCGGGTCCTCTGGAAGAGCAGTACAAGCTTTTAACCTGAGCTAGATCTCCAACTCCCACCTCCTTTAGTCAAGAAGGTCAGATACATATTTAAACAGTGTAAACAACAAAGAATATATAGAATGGAGAAGTCTAGTAAATTTTAACACCTTCTCCCATATCTAGCACCACACTAAGAAGAAATTACTTTTATATTTATCCCAAAGATTCCTTTTCTGAGTCTATATAAAAATATCCCTCAGCATCTATCTGCAGTTGGTTCTAGGGCCCCGTATAGATACCAAAGACTTATGGATGTTTAAGCCACTTATGTAAGATTATGTAGTATATGCATAGAACTTATGTGTACCCTTCCATGGGGGGACCTGGCTTTCTCCCTTCGCAATGTGAGTCCTGGGATCAAACTCAGGGTGTCGGGCTTAGTATGAGCCTTTACCAGCTGAGCCATCTTGCTAGCCCCCATAGAATAATTAAAATCTCCTCTATATTACTTACTAGTAGTTAATACAATATGTATATAGTTATTACACTGAGTCATTTAAGAAATAATGGAGTTTGATCCCTAACCCTGAAAAAGAAAAAAAAAAAGACAAAGGTTTAAAATACACATGCACACACATATACACATACACGTATATACAAACGCATGTAGTTACATTATTGTGGACTTTACCCTCACTTAACAAAGCTCTTAGGGAGCTTTCTGTTTCAGCAAAAACAAAAAAACTCTCAACTACCTTCCTTTAAATGGGTCAATCATATTACAAAACATTTATATTTATGCCTCTACTGAATGCATCACTCCTAACTTTTCAACAATAAAAGTAGTCCTTTACATGCCTTTCGATGGCCACTATCCCTTTAAAAAATAGTCTATCAAGTAGACTGTAAGGGAGCTAGGCTCCAACTAGGATACAGCTTGACCCTTCAATGCTTTTTGGTGGTGCTTAGGATCCAGTATAGGAACTTGCCCAGGCAATGTCCAACAGTCCTCTAAAGCAGCCATATCCCAGTTTGTATTTCTTTAAGAGAAAAGACAGTGCTCGTTTCCCATACATTCCTAAACACCCACTATTAAAAGTTAAAGTAACAATGAGGAGCCCACGAGCATGGACCAAGCAACCTCTCTGGAGTTTAGAGCCTTAAGATAGTACACTAAATTCAAACTTGTAGTTGTGACAATTAAGCAAAAAATGCAGAACGTGAACAAAGACTTTTTGCTGACAATTACTTATTTTAAATAAGTTGATTTAAGGAAATATTTTTATATTTGGATCATGCTCAAAATGATCTAAATATCAGGATTATTGGAAAGTCTATATTCTAGTCTATTCTCTAAAATGGACAGGAAGGAACACTACCAAACTTAATCTATAACAATTTTTAAACAAGTATATATCTTAGGCATATGAAAATTTTTCATTTCATATCATAGAAGTAGCACTTATATTTTATAGAAAATACTAGAAAAGTTGTTAGTAAGATATAAAGGAAATAATGGTGTAAGTAAACCTTCAGAATAGATTAATCAAGGTTTCTCTTTGATGTGTCAGAGTAGGGAGTGTGGTACCATTTGAGTCACTGAGATTAGTGAGTGCCTCATTTGGAAATGCTTTTATCATTGGCTCTATCTTCTGCCCTTTGGAGATCCTGAAATGGACATAGGAAAAAGAGGAGCTACTAAAGAATAAAAGGGTTCCAAGTATAAGACACTAGCATATTCACGAGAGGAGCTCCTTAGCACTTCCAATAGGATTAGCACTGGAATTCTGGTTAGGCTCAACAGAAAATTGTTACTTCTAAACTAAACTAAACATATTGTAACATCACTTATTCCTAAAGCTTTGAAACTGAAGCAGCACATGGAGCGACAAAATTAATAGTTACAATAGCCAAATTACTTAAGTGATCTACAGATTCAATGTAATCCTCAAAGTTCAATGACATTCTTTACAGAACTAGAAAAACCAATCCTGAAGAGCCAAAGTAATCCTGAGCAAAAAAAAAAAAAAAAAAAGAGCATTTGACATCTGACTTAAGAATCTATCAAAGAGGCTAAAGATGGCTCAGTGGGGTACAGTGGACCTAAGGCTGGATCCCCAGCATCTACATAAAAGCTAGGTGTAGCAGTCCTTATCTTAACCTCACATTCACAAACATCCCAACACAAACACACACATACGCACGCATGTACGCACGCGCACACACCAAAGTGCTTCATTTGGTTCTCTAACTAAAAATTCTTCATTAAAATGAAGCTTCATTACTGTTTGGGTTTGCTGTTTATTTACCAGGTGTTTCATCATGTCCCCAGGCATGAATTCAACTCATGCTTTGCCATCAGTTTGTGGAACACTAGGATTACTGGCATACACTCAAACCCAGCCTTAAAGGACGACTCTCACCTTCTGTTAACATTTACCTATGATCAAAAACCATTTAATGGTTCATAATCTACTCTGTCCACACCAAGACAACACATCAATTTTACATATAACCTTGTGTTTGCCTTCACAATCTGAAAGACTTGAAACTAGCAATGGATACTTTAAAGAGAAAAAAAAAATCAACCCAAGTTCTTTACTGATAAAGTTAATTTGTAAGTATTTATATTCATTTATTTTTGGAGACAGGCTTTGCTATAGCTCCACTGGCCTCAGACCCATTACAAAGTTCAAGCTGGCCATGACCTCCTGATCTTCCTGCCCCCACCTTTCTATTGCTAGTACTTGAGATTCAACTTGGGCCCTTATACATGATGGGTACTACTGCACCATTGAGATATACCCCCAGTTTGTTGCTACGATTTTTAAACTTTATCAAAAGGCAAAAAAAAAGAAAAAAAAAAAAGATTTGATTTACCTTTATGGATGAAGCAGCATAAAGCATATCTTCCAAGCTGAAATGGCAGCAACGGTTTAAATATTCTTGGCAAAATTCCTGAATCAGCTGTAGATTATACAAGCTATCGGCCAAAGACATGGTTTCTTTCAAACAAATATCTTCAAATAGAAAAGGGGATGACTTTGGGTTAAATATGAACACTTCATAACTACTGACAGTACAAATACACAATTATGTAAAACTGTTTAGCAAACATGTACTTATAAATAATAGCCACTAGACAAAAAGTTCTCAATTTTTTCTCAGAATTATACGTAAATGTTTTTTAAAAAAAATCCTTCATTAGTTATGAAATGCTGTTGATTTAAATATTTTTGCCATCTATCCACAGTTCAGAGATATATCCCTGGAACACACTTACCCTCTAATCGGACAACACCAGGGCAGTAAAAATGAATAAGGGCAGCTAATGCACAGCCGTCTGTACCATCCTTCAACAGATTTTCTACCAATGGAATGCAAGGCAGTTGTTTAAGCAATGTTTGTTCCTTCCTGTAACGAGCCTACAATATAAAGAGATCTAAATAAATACTAAACAATGCAAAGAAAGCAAACATAAAATCCCACAGAATTGTAGTTATAGTTCTTAATA
This sequence comes from Microtus ochrogaster, assembly GCF_000317375.1. Lineage (NCBI taxonomy): Eukaryota > Metazoa > Chordata > Mammalia > Rodentia > Cricetidae > Microtus > Microtus ochrogaster. The sequence continues at coordinate 26,944,563 of NC_022013.1, forward strand.
ATATTAAGGAACTACAAATCAGGAGAAACAAGAAATACCAACTACTCACCTTTTGGCAATAATACTACATACCAAGGTTAAATTTACAGCAACAATACTAATTCAAATCAGATGCAATATAACATTTTAACAATGATATCAAATGGCATTTAGTTTATAGTAGTTACACAATCACAAAACAGATCTGAACACTACATTCAAATCAGTTCTGTTCATTTACTGATTAAAATTTTATTTACTATTAGACTTAATCAAGACTAAAGTTCCTACACAAAAAGATAGCTTTTGAAGAGCAAAAGAATCATTTGAGCAGAAATAATTATAAAAACTATCAAAATTGGAGAGGAGCAGCTAGCTAGTCCTATCAACAGAGGAGATCTGGAGTCAAGAAACAGCACCAAAGCATTCTGCTCCATCATCTGAACATCGGGGTACACATACCAGACTTTGAACCAGGAACAGAGCCAAGTGGAAGGATCCTGCTCCCCTCAGAAAAACAAAACTTGGATTCTAAAAATAACTTGATGTGACTGGATAAAAATGTTAAGACAGAGGCCAGTGTGGTGCCGGCAGTAGAGTGCTTTAATCCCAGCACTTGGGAGGAAGAAGCAGGCGGATCTCTGTAAGCTGGAGGCCAGCCTGGTCTACAGAGCAAGTTCTAAGACAGCTAGGACTACACTGAGAAACCTTGTTTCTAAAATCAAAATAATAAAATACTTGTCTCAAAAAACCAAAAAAAAAAAAAAGAAGAGTACAAAATAATAAAATAAAAATACAAATGTTAAGACAGACCTCTAAGAATGAAAACTGCTGTAAAAAGTTAAGAGAAAAACTCTGAAGCCAATTACCTGTACTTACATCCTGGTTCTGCCATTTATTAGCTGTGACTTTGGACAAGTTACTTAAACTCTCATTTCTCATTTTCCTTATCTGTAAAACAGGGATAGTAAAACCTACTTCATAGTACCACTGGGAGATTTAAAACGATGCTGGGCACACAGAAGCAGTCACTGCAGGCTAGCTGTCATTTGCTGGAAGCTCCACTACAGGCAAGACAAATAATGCTTATGATTCGCTGACGGCACATAAAGCCTTTTATTAGCAAAATGTATGATTACAGAGGCTATTACTATTTAGAAGTCATTTTAAAAAGATTTATTTTGTGCATATGGGTGTTCTGCCTGCATGTAAATATGTACACCATATGTATGCCTGCTCTCTGTGGGAGCCAGAAAAGGGTTATATCCCTTGGTACTTGAGTTACAGAAGGTTGTGAGCCAGCATGTGGGTTCAGGGAGTTGAACGTGGTTCCTATGCACAAGTAGTAAGTTCTCTTAACTGCTGAGCCATCTCTCCAGTTGTAGGTGTCAGTTTTACAAGAGAACAATTTAAATATTTTCTTCCAAGTCTATCTAAACTCTCACCTCTGCAATTTATAAATTAAAATATAACTGTGAAAAATACTTGAGGCTAAAAACAGAAAATTTCAAATTTATTGAACAAAGCACTTAATACATGAAGGTGCATTAAATTCTTTTAAATGACATCCTCCAGAAAACATATGCACCAGTGAAGAAAAAGGTATTTATTTCTGCTTCTCTTTCCCTCAATCCCGACTGACAAGAATCATGGAACATGTTTTCCTCTTGAAAAGAAATATTTGGAGGAGTGCAAGGCAGACATTATAACTTTCCCTACATTCAGAAAATAATATATGTACAAATTTTTTTTATATGGATTATACTTTCCCTTCCTGTTCTCTTTTTGGGGAGAGGGGGTGTGTCAGTACAGCTTACACTGTACAGATCTCAGTCCTCCGGCCTCGGCTTCTGAATGCTGCTGTTGTGAGGCGTCTTACATAGCCTAATTAAGACTCTTTGATCACTGACTTTTACATTGGCCCTAAAAAATTGAATTTTGTTGCTGAGAAATAATTTCGAAGAGAGGGAAGAGAGGAGAAGAAGAAAGAAAATCACCCAGTGGTGAGCTCACTTTCCAGGTAGGGAGCACTGTTCCATACCCATCTTCTTTGCTCTGACCTCCAAGCAGGAGAGCTGGACTGAACCAGCTTAGCATCACCAGCAAAACTGGTTTCATTTATTCTACTCCCTTTGTCAATTAGCACTTATGGATAAGGAGTGTGTGTGTATACACTCACAGTAACAATGACTGTCTATGGTTTAGACAATTATGAGGAGCAGGTCAAAGCATTTTACTAAAGACTATATCCTGTAAAATCCACTGAGCAAATGAACTTTAACATGAGGTTTGTACAGTTCCCAGATAAGTTATCTACAGTCTGTGAGCTATAGGGAATCTTTTTCTTTCTCTCTCCCTCTCTCTCCTTCCCTCCCTCCTTCCCTCCCTTCCTTCCTTTTTTTTTTCTCCTGGTTTTAAGTGCCCATTCTTCATCCTGAGATGTCGATCATCAGGTGAAATCAGAGTTTCACAGTTTAGGTACAGTACTGGTGAGGACACATAAGCTTCTGACTTTTCAAAGAGTGAAGTGCTATCTTCAATTAAGGTATAAAGAAAACAATTCTGTGAAAAATAATTCAAACATGCAGACAACTTACACACGGGATTATTCAAATTCACTTTTAGGAAAACTGTTAATAGCAGAAAGATTTGTACCCATGGGTTGTTTTACCCACTGGCATTACTAATAATGGTTTATGAATGATGTGATAAGCAAAGGTGTTTATGCTTTAATTTTCCATTTTATATGATGGAAGTATATTAAACCTAATCTCTCTACTCGATGACAAACAAATTTGTATGAGGTAGTGATAGCACAAGCTATAAACAATTCCACCAAAACCATCACAATTATGGAGAGAAAAGTGAAGTAGTGAGGAAAACTTACTGGAACCAGTTTCCAAAACCATTTGGAAGGAGACTTCAGAGGAAGCAGCGGAGGGAGAAAAGACAGAGCAGGAGGTGAAGGAAAAGTCATCAGAATCATCCACAGCAGGCTACAGAGGGCTCCTGACAGTGGGTCTCCAGTCACAGTGCTCACGTGTCCTATGACTGACACTTGAGTTAAAGCTACACGAATCCCTAACACCAAGACCAGCGCCATCTCCTCTCCTTTGCTCTCCCCAAACAGAATCACATTTTAGGAAACTAAGAGTATTTTAGCAACAAAGAGTTCTAGTTCAGAGATTCAGAATCACATATTGCACCTACAAATAAATAAATATATCCATATTATTAAAGTAAAAAGAATATAAGGTTAGATTCTTAGATACTAGGAGACCAACTGGAAGAAAGGAATAGTCTTTCTGAAGGGGGAAAACCACTCCAATAAACAGAAGCCTAAAGTAAAGAGCAATGTAGCTGAAGTGCCGAGGAATCTAACGGCTAATAATTTTTGCTATCTAAGGGTGTTCTACAGAATATCATTTTTTATCCTTTAAAACCTAAATTCAGTAAGCCTCTAATCTCAGTAGAAATCAATCACTAATGGTTATTTTGCATTTCCTAGAACAGTTCTCGCATCTCTAAAACGTATGACTACCCATCATAACCACTCTGCACTGCAGTGTGTACCTTTTGACCTCCTGGAGCTTCGGCTGTGTGATGCTCTTTAGACTTTTGTTCTTGTTCCATTATGTCTTTCAAGTGTTCATTCACCTTAAAAAAAAATATATATATATATAAAAACAATGTGAATTTGCATTAAAATACAGCAACAAAATCACATGGTTAGATGACTAATATCAAGTACAAGTAACAGACAAATAAAATATCATTTTTAACTAGAAAATAGTAACTTTATTTAAAACTCTAACATCAGCTCCATAAATTAACAGTACATGTTGAGCACCTTTTTGCTAGAAATTGGAATGTTCTAGTTCTAGTAAGAGCTTAGTATACTTGTAACATGCATTATACTATTAGGTATTCAACACACAAAGCCCATCTGAGATAATAATTATAAGTTCTGTACAAAACATAAAAAGCAAGGCTGGAGTACATATACAGCTCAATGATAGAGCATGAGGCAGCACGTGTGAGACCCTGTGTTCAACCACAGCACCAAATACATACATTTATGCATTGCATGCATGTAAAAACCTGGTAAAGATAAACAAAGGCAGGGGAAAGAAGGAAAGACTCCGGAAGAAAGTGAACACAGCAGACTCCACTTCATTTCATTTTAACTGACTTGACATAGCCTATGATCACCTGGAAAGAGTTCCAATGAATGACACTGGGTTGGCCTGAGGACATGTCTACGGGAGACTGTCTAGTTGCTGCACCACTGGCAGGAGCAGGGAGGTGGTATGGTGGGAAAGTGTGTGTGTGTGTGTGTAATGAAATGTGTAAGAGTGGGGACAGCAAGTTGAACACAAGCAAGCAAGCAGCATTCATTTATTTCTCCATGCTCTTGATTTTGAGTTTGATGTGACCGCCCCACAATGATGCCAGGTTATTTTATCATAGCGACAGAACTAAAACAGGTCGTGTGGTCTCCCCACAGCTGACACAGAGAAGAGTGATTAGAACTTAAGCAGAAACATAGTCTCACTGGCTTGAAGAATCAAAGAGAAATCTGACATCAGATTAGCTGTATGTGAAGAGCATCCTGGGAAGGATGAGATCACAGTTAAGGAAGACCAACTAATGCTATGACCCTTTAGTACAGTTCCTCAAGTTGTGGTGAACCCCAACCTAACAGTTTTTGTTGCTACTTCAAAAGTGTAATTTTCTGCATGGACGGATGCTCACCTTTCTGGACCTGGGGGAAACAGGGAGGACCTTGGTAGGGAACCCTGACTGCTCCTTGGACTGCAGAGGGAGGGGGAGGGGAGGGAAGTGGAAGGAGGGAAGGAGGTGGAAATTTGCAATAAAAAATAAATTAAAAAAACAAAACAAAACAAAAAACAAAAGTGTAATTTTGCTACTGTTATGAGTCATAATGTGAGTATCTGATATGCAACCCCCAAAGAGTTGAGAACCACTGGTCTACCTATAATTTAGTCTCAAAATTTTGGCTACACTTTGGACTATATATGCTTTAAAAAGAAACCACAGACCAAAGGGAAAAAACACCTGCTAGGAGGCCAAAGAAGTGCCACTGGAGGGAAGTCTGGTGTTTAGATTCCATCAAATAAAGGGAAGCTTTAGTAACTACCTCAGATTCTCCAAAGACACTTCAGCACGATAGCTTGTGCTTTAAAAGATGGCTGAGTTGAAAAGTATGCACTGGATCTGTCAGAAAGGAGACCCTAAACTGACCAAGAGGAGCAATTTCTGAGTATGAGTGAAGACGAGACAGCAGACAGAGGGCTGACCAATTAGGGAAGTAACACTTCGGGGAGTGTTCAAAGAATCAAATGAGGCTGTGTGTGGATGGAGAAACACGAGAACAAGCTCCAGTGAGGACAATTCAGCTGGGAAGGAGAATGAGAAGTCACAGCCCAGTTAAGAAGGAACAGCAGGAAGATCACAGAGCAGCACCGGCAGCACCTCCTGCTCCACACAGACCTAGCCTGCAGTTTAACAAGCTCCCATATCAAATTCCAAAACGAGGCAGAGGGACCAAGACCATGAAAAAGGGTGAAGGAATTTCTAGGGAGCACTTCTCAAACTGTGGGGTCATACTGCAGGTATTTACATGGAGAACCACTGTTTTAGAGCAACAGGTTTTGGGGTGCTCCCTCTGAGGGAAGGGTATGCTTTCCATCTTAGGGAAAAGAAGACAGTGAGAAGCAGAAAGGCAAACAGATTCAGTAGTGAGAAGAGAAAACAATTCTAACCTGATGAATTGCCCCTAAGTAGATGAGGTCAGCCAACTTAGCTGCAGCTCAAAGTAACAGGGAAAACTAGCAATGGATGAAGACTAGAGAAGATGAAACAGTCTCTAAGTGTGGGGAAGCAGACTTCTAAGGGTCCGTCATGGACTGGCAACTGTGTGGCTGTGCTCACCTGCAGTTCTAAACTTGAAACTGCACCAGCTTTCCTGTGTCAGTTCCTCTAGTAACATTTAATTCTCTAAGCCCAGGCAGAGACCAGATGTTAACCAAGCTCAATCACCTAAGTCTTGGTCAAGGGCTGCAGAGATGGCAGTTAAGAGCACTTACTGCCCCCACAGAGGACATGGGTTCAGTTCCCAGCAACCACATGCTGGCTCACAACCCTCTGAAATTTCAGTTCCAGGGGAATTCAGTATTTTCTTCTGGACCCTTCTGGACACACATGTACCACACATAAACTCATACAGGAAAACATATGCAAAATAAAGACAAGCAGATCTTTAAAAAATGCTAATGTATTAAGTCAAATAAAAAATTGAAAAATCTCAGCAACAGAATGGATAGAGGAGAAGTCAGTATCTGAGCTTGAAGACATAGTAAAGGAACTGGAACAACCTAAAGAGGGCACGAAGGTATATAAGAATTTCAAGACATATGTGACACTCTGAAACAAATTTTTGGGCTAAGGTATAGAGGGAAATCTTCACATTCTAAAGGCATAGACATTTTCAAAACAACCATAAAAGGTAATCTCCCAGAGCTGGCAAGGAGGAGACATCGAGGACACTGTCAGGCGTATCACTGCTGTGACGAAACACCACCACAACCGAAGCAACTGGGGGAGAAAGTGCTTATTTGGCTTCCGTTTCCATCACGGTTCATCATGGAAAGAGGTCAGGGCAGAAATTCAATCAGGGTAGGAATGTGGAGGCAGGAACTGATGCAAAGGCCACGGAGGGGTCCTGCTTGCTGGCTTGCTCCCCATGGCTTAGTCTGCTTTCTTACAGAACACAGGACCACAGCTGATGTGGGAGTGATTTCTTATTAATAAAGAAACTGCCTAGGCCCCTTGATAGGCCAATCCTTAAGTGGGTGGAGTAAACAGAACAGAGGGCTGGGAGAAAGAAGTTGAGTCAGGGAGTCGCCATGACTGTCCCATTCCAGATAGATGCAGGTTAAGATCTTTCCTGGTAAGCCAGCTCGTGGGCTACAAAGATTAATAGAAATGGGTTAGATTAATATGTAAGAGCTAGCCAATAAGAGGCTGGAACTAACGGGTCCAGGCAGTGTTTAAAAGAATACAGTTTCCGTGTAATTATTTCGGGTATAAAGCTAGCCGTACAGGCGGCTGGATGCTGGGTACGCAGCTCTGCCGCTCCTAATTCAACACACAGCCCAGGGGTGACACCACCCACATGGACTCCCACATCAATCACTAATTAAGAATACGCCTCAGAGACCTGCCTGCAGCCTGATCTTGGGGAAGCATTTTCTCAACTGAGGCTCTTTTCTCTCAGAAGATCCAATAGCAGAGAGATTGAAGCAGTAATTAAAAATATCCCAAATTTAAAAATTTAAAAAGTCCAGACCCAGGTGGATTCACTGGTAATATTACCAAACTCTCAAAGAAGAACTAAACCTAACACTTCTCATACTAATCCGTAAAAATAGAAAAGGAAGAAACATGGCTAAACTCTTTTTACAAAGCTAATATTACTCTGACACTCAAAACATTCCAAAAGTGGCAACAACAACAAAATTACAGACCAAACTCCCCGATGAATATAGCTTCAAAAATTCCCAATAAAATATTTGCAAACCAGGCTCCAGAACACACCAAAAGATCACTAACTGCCAGGCGGTGGTGGCGCAGGCCCTCAATTCTAGCACTCGGGAGGCAGAGGCAGGCGGACCTCTTCAAGTTCAAGGCCAGACCAGCCTGACCTACAGAGTTATAGGACGGGCTCCAAAGCTACACTACAGATATTCTGCCTCAAAAAGGCAAAAACAAAACAAAACAAAAAATTATTAACCATGATTAAGTAGGCTTTATTCCAAAGATGTATGGATAGTTCAATACAAGTAAATTAATAAATGTTATAAATGCATATATGGACTTAAGGACAGAATCACATGATTATCTTCCACAAGCACAGGAAGAACTTCTGAGGAAACCCATTAAGTCATACAGAGGGGACTGGAGAGAGATGGCTATGAACTGAACAGAGTTCTCAAAAGAAAAAATGTAAATGGTTAATAAACATTTTTAAAGGTGTTCAACATTGTTAGCTATGCACTAGCCATGACCTCCATGTGGTGATCGGAGGACAGCTTTCTAGAGTTATTTCTCTCCTTCGACACAAGCATTATTGAAACAATGCAGCTTCCCTTAGAGCCGATAGCCACAGGCTTTTGACTGAGTTTACAGTATCAGGCACAAATTCCTTTCTGTGAGCAGGCCTCAATTCCAGTCTGAGAGTGGTTTTGTTAGCCCTGTAACTTTCAGGCCACTACTGTACTAGTGGGCATACTTGCCTAGCTGAACATATTATAGCACACACAGTCCAGCGGTGGGTAAGACCATCACTTGTCAAACTGCCTTCTAAATACTTGTTTTTATTCCCACAAAGTGGCACGGTTTTCAACCTTGGCCAGAGATGCTTCTTTTTGCAGTGGGTAGCCATTGAAGAAGAGACTCATAACTGGTCAAAGAGTTAATAAGTGACTGTTGAGTGCTCATCTCTAAATGGGACATCTATACAATCCCTACATCCTGGAAAAACGGGGTAGCCATAAGAGCTGGAGGGTGGGAGAGATGTGAAACACTGTCTTCTGGACACGACCTCACAGCATCCCCGCCCCTGCTGTTCGAGCACTGATTACAGGTGAGCTGCCAGCTTTTCGTAGGTTCAGGGGATCTGAACTCCAGACTTGAAGCTTATGCAGCAAGTGCTTTACTTACTGAGCCATCTCTCCAGCACAATTTAGCTTATGACAAGCTTCATGCAAACATTTAAGGAAGGACACCTCAAGACATAACTTCCATATTTGTTCACTGCCTGTCCCACAAAATAGTTTAATTTCCTCTGCAAGGACAACTGTAAATGAAAGCTGGTCCATCTGGATGTGGTGGCACGGGCCTGTAATCCCAGAGACAGAGCCAAGAGGATCTCTACAAGTTTCAGGTCAGTCAGGTCTATACAGTGAGATCTTGTCTCAAAACTGGATGCATGAATGTGAGTCAAGAATTAACTACTCAAATGACAAGGAAAATTAAATTAAAAATTTAATCATGTTCAAGGCACAAAAAAAAAATCACCAAGAAAGTGAATCCATAATCAATATGATTTTGTACAATTCAGTTAAACAAACCTAAGATGCTCACAATCAGAAATATGAGAATCATATCCAAAATTATTTCACTGCTCACTATATGGTTCCTTATTCTGAGTGCTCTCAGTTTTGCAATGATCTGGTATGAGCTGACCCTAAGGAGTCACTATGAAGCATGGGTACAATTACAGACACCGTCAAACATCAAATCTGTTCTATCATTGCATCACTCTTGTTTTAAGACTAGGCCTCACTGTAGCCCAGTCTGGCCTTGAACCTGATCAGATCTTCCAGCTTCAGCCTCACAGGTACTGAGATCACAGATCTAAGCCACTGGCTCAGCTTTACACTTTTTAAAACAAAATGTTTTCAGTAAATTGCACAACTTTAGCTTACATTCTGATTTAAAACAAAAAGTCACACAGGAGCAATGAGTAATTGCAGATTTTAGTTTTCTGCTAGTCGATCATTTCCAGGTGAGCATAAGCCTACCTTATTTATCCAGTACATGACAGCATCTTCAATATCATAGGGCAGATCTGTAGCTTGAAAAAAAGCTGAATACTGTTGAGCACATGCAATTACTTTTTCTATGCTGACCATCTCTACAGTATATGCCATCATTAGAGTATCAATCATGGCCAAATGTGCACTCTGAAAATAGAAAAGCACAAACAATTTCGAAATTACACTTAGAAACTGCTTTATTGTAAAATATTAGCATTTTCTTAAAAACAGTAGTAAAGCCAGAATACAGACAGGTGTTAAGAAAGCACAAAGCATGCTAAAATAAGCTGATACTAGACTAGTTTATTTTTCAAATACTGTTGAAGACTTATATTAAGATGCTCTTTATTCACTCAAAGCCTCCTCTCCTTTTCACATGATAATCATGCATCTATCATTTGCAATGTAGTGTACAAATTCCAGGATTGCTGCTGCTGCTGATCTCCCCTCATTTCTCAAACCCAGAGTACATTAAAATATCCCTCTGTGCTCTTCATTAATATTGACACACCTTCAATCTAGATGACAAAGTTTCACTTCTGAATAAATAACAAAAAACTTGTAACTAATTTTCTTGCCTCCAAATTCTTTCTCATCTAACTCCTATGGCACAGAACTTCCAGTATTTTCTCAGGGTTTTTGTTTTGTTTTTGGTAATATATGAATCTGTTATATGGTAGTTAAAAACAAAAAATATTATAAAGCATATTAATGGTCGCTCTCCCACTTCCCAGCAGTGCCTTCAGTTGGTATGCATTCTTACAAAAAATTACCATACACTAGTTAACTACACTGTTCACACTGTCTACTATCTTTGGCATTATAAATAGTGCTGTAACACTGACCTCTAGTGGATAATTACTTCCTGTGGGGCTACTGGGTCCAAAACTACAGTATAAGCTTTGATAACTGGGCAAGTTACGCCAATCTTACATCCCACCAAGAATGTTATCAGCATGCCAATTTCTACATTTTTTAATATTTTTCATCTATATGAAAGGTTAAAAAGCTCATACTTGACTCTGCAATTATCTAATTATTGCCAGGCATGCTTTTGTGTGGTTAGCAACTATCTGCATTTCCTCTTCAGAAACTGCCCGTTAGTATCTTTTGCCTGTCTCTTCTTTGGGGTGTTTTCATTCCCACTGACTTGTAAAGCACTTATCATATACTTGTTAGAGTCCTCTTTTGTCTAGACAGCAAACACGTTTTCCTAGCCTTTCTTGATAAAATCTGTCCATTTTGGAGCTTTCTTTATGGCTCTGAAGTTTTACACCATGTCTACTACAGTCTTCTCCAACCTAATTCTTTATTTTCTCCATTATATTAAATCCATTTGAATTCTGAAGATGTTATAAACTAGGGAATAGATATTTTTTTCCAAATCAGAGACTGCATTTTATCATTCCTACCAAAAAAAAAAACCCATATTTTTTACATAATAAAACTTGGACTCCTGTTGTTTCCTTGGAGATTAAAACCTTCCATCTTGGAGGGAAGTTCCTTAAGACGCACAATTTAAATTAAAAGGGGGTTAAAGAGACAGGATGGTCTAAGAAGAGAAGAAGCTGGGGGAAGTAAATAACTCAATAGCTTCAGGAAGCCCCTGAAGTTAGCCAGATTTACTAGGCTGTTCTATTCTCCAGTCCATATTAAGTTGTAAGGATTGCTGCAGACTCTTTTAGACCAGCTGAGCTGCCTGGAAGGACACCCTCCAACCTGCTTAGTTGCCTGTGGGCTGTGCGGTGTGTTCCAGGTTCCCCCTTTGTGAACTGTAACCATGTCAGGGTGCACTTTGGTAATACAGTCATCTCAGTCATTTCTGTTCCTATAAGGAACCCCAATAAAACACATTGGCTTATTAGGTTGGACTTTGGTGGTAACTTTACTTTAGACTGCCGTTGGTTCCCTGTCAGGAGTGGGTAGACATTCAAGCATCCTCAGGTACACCGTCACACAAAAACTCCTTATGGAGGTAAAGCTTTATTATCTGACTTGTGCCTCTCACTCTGGCCTTACTAATCCCTTCTTCACCCTATACATCTTTGAAAAAAGCAAAACAAAACTGTCTGCTAGTCTTTTTTTAATTAAATTTTATTTTCATTTTTCATACCAACACCAGTTCACCCCCGCCCTTCTTCTATTCCCCCTCTTCCTCCCATCCCACCTTGCATACACTCCTCAGAGGGGGTAGGGTCTCCCTTGAGGAGTCAACAAAGTTTGGCATACCAAGTTGAGGCAGGACCAAACCCCTCCCCTCTGTATCAAGGCTGAATAAGGTATCCCACCGTAGGGAATGGGCTCCAAAAAGCCAGTTTATGCATCCGGGATAAGTCCTGGTCCCATTGCAGCCTCCTCCTCCCTCCCCCCACAACAGAACAAGTCACATATCTGTCACCCACATTCAGGAGGGCCTAGTTCATTCCCATGCAGGTTCCCCAGCTGTCAGTCCAGGATCAGTGAGCTCCTACTAGCTCAGGTCATCTGTCTCTGGTTTTCCCAATCATGATCTTGACACACACACACCCTTACTAGCCTTTAAATGTGTCATTCTTTCTCAAGCTTCTGTGTCTTGAGTTCTTAAGTTCTCCTTTTAATACTGACTGACACAGGTTTGAATGGGACTCGCATTGTAAAGCTCTTCCTTTGCCCTTTCCAATCAGATGCCTCATCCAAACTCTGAACTGAGCACAGATTCTTCCCAACTGTAATTATGTTACACATTATGTTCTGACTTCACGGAGCAGAAAATGAGCACAGGTATCCAACACCGTCCATGATAATGCGAAAGAGCTTCTCTTACTTCTATACAGTCATCTGCGTACAAAACTCTTGTTTCTCAAGGACAAGAAAGTTACCTTCTTACATACTACATCTACAGAAGGAGGGAGACAGGAAGGAATGAGCTAGGTACTGGCTACCACAAACTTAAGAGTGGGTTTTGTGCTGGAGGTTGAGGAAGTGAACTGACTGTTTTCCTCTAGAACATTTCACAGTATTAAGAGGAAATCAATCTTTCCACTTCTGCCTTCTACTGATGTGTGAGTGTGAGCACACACACACACACTAAAAAGGATTCATTTTAGTATTTTACATCAAAAGGGAAATACAAATGTTCTATAATGGGTAATGTAGGAAAGTGCGGCTACTTTATAATATGTGAAATGTATATAATAAAACTAGTAAAAAAAGTACAACAATGTTCCTCTATATTAATATGTCATATATATGAAACAGGAAGAAAAAGCAATGACTAAAAGCTAAACTTAGAAAGTGCCTTGTCATATACAGTATGTAAAGATACACATTAACCTGCAGTTTACTTCAAGAGCTGGGCTAGTGAACAGCAAACATAATTACTAAAGCAGCTTTAAAACAGCTCAGTCCTGACAGAAGACTGAGATGACTCTATTGTTGTATGTATGCAGTTACTCCTATGTGGTATTCGTTTATAAGAACTCTTGTGTTTCAATTTTTTCATGTTTTTACTTTAGGAAATGAGGTAATGTAAGAATCATATAAAACAAATATATATAATAGACCTAGAAAAGATCAACACTAAAAAAACCCTCAAGGTCAAAGGTAGTTTTAAGTAAAATACAATTTCCTATCTAAGCACATTAACATCATATTGATGACGACAGTTAGCACTGTTTGATGGCAGGTGCTGTTCAGCTTCTTCCGGTTAACTGCTCCTAGTACTCTCTCTATGCAAAGTCTTCAGTACGTAATGTTTTCAGGGTCTACAGAAAACTTGTTTAATATACAACCTTGGAGTTAAAACTATTATGTCTATTTTACAGAAGAAAACTATTTAACTGATTCATGGTTACACAGCAACCAGGAAAAGTAGGCAGCACACAAACAATCGCATGCCATTCTTGCAGACTTAATGCCAATCTACACTCTAACTCCCTGTACTACAATAGAAGCAACAGTGCCTGCTGAGGCCACTAGGTGGCAGAGTGAAATATGGTATTTAGGAGCAAGGGCAAAAATACTGGTTACAAAAACAAACAAACAAAACCCAGGAGAGCTCCACACACATTTTAATAAAAAGGAATGGACGTTGGGCTTCAAGGACTTTGACTTTAGTGAAATTTGAAGCATCATCCAAAGGTCAACAGGGGGCTGACTCTATATCTGTATTACCAGGAGTGTATTTTTGTTTTCTCCAATAGTAGTCTAGGCAAAAAATAAGGTACACGTTATGGTGAGAAATGAAGGGTAGAAATATTAAAGAAATGAACTCTGGGGCTAGGAGACAGCTCAGTGAGTGAGAGCTTTTGCTGTGCAAGGAGAGTGTCCTGGATTTGAATTCACAGCACCCACATAAAAAGCTAGACACGACTGCACACGCAGAAGCCCTCCACTGGGAGGCTGGAGACAGGCAGGTCCTGTCTGTGTTTCTAGGTGATAAGACAGCGTACGTCCTCTTCTGGTTTCCAGACGTGCACTCATGGGTACATACAGTCACACACTTGCACCATACACATACACATCTTTTGAAAAGCAGAAATGAGAGTTTCAAAGTGTTGTAAGAAGAAACTAAATGGCTATACGGCTTTTATAATTCTTGCAAAAGAGTCAGATACATAACTACGAGAAAAATTCCTACAACGAGTACTGGTCTCAGCCCCATACAGAAGTCTTCCATAGGGACAGAGGAGGAAACTAAGACTTAGATTATAAACAGGAAGTACTTGAGTCATTCTACTGAAATGGAACATACAGCATAGACACATCAGGATGTTTTTAGGAGTTAATCCCAATTTAGTAATTAATACTCACATGTCATACGGGTTTGCCATTTGGAATATATTTAACCTCAAATGAAAAGTGAAAAAATTTTAATGTGCCATTCTGGACAGACATATAAAGAAATTGTTTATCAGTAGCCAAATTACAATAGTATATAGTTTAAAAGGAAATAGTTTTAAAGCATCATTTATAAATATAAAAAGATCATAAAATTTCTGGTCTTAACCCTTAGATTAATTAAGTGATCACCAGCAAATCTCTCCTGCTGCTGTGCATCAATACTGCACAACCAGGTAGTAGCAGCAGCACAACATAGTTTGTACACCAGAAATAAGATGGCATGCTGAGCAAAGTGGCACACACCTATAAATCTCAACACACAGGTGTCAAGAGCAATGTAAGTTCAAAGCTAGACTGAGCTACTGGAACCCTGTCTCAAAAAGCCTTTAATCCCAGCACTCGGGAGGCAGAGGCAGGCAGATCTCTGTGAGTTTGAGACCAGCCTGGTCTACAGAGCTAGTTCCAGGACAGGCTCCAAAGCTACAGAGAAACCCTGTCTCGAAAAACCAAAAAAACCAA
>NC_022013.1:26959810-26963962 GCF_000317375.1 Microtus ochrogaster
ATAAATATTTAAAAATAAAAAAGAATATTGTGGTGGTCTGAATGGAAATGTCCTCATAGGCTGATAGTGTGTGGCACTATTAGGAGGTGTTGTCTTGTTGGAGGAAGTATGTCACTAGGGGTGGGCTTTGAGGTTTCAGATGCTCAAGCCAAGTTTAATACATATCACTCTTTTCCAGATGGCTGCTGATCCAGATATAGAACTCTCAGCTACCTCTCCAGCACCATGCTGATAATGGACTAACCCTCTAAACTGCAAGCCAGCTCCAATTAAAAGTTTTCCAGAATTGCCACGGTCATGGTGTCTCTTCACAGCAGTAGAAACCCTAACTAAGACAGTGCTAGAACATATATTTAAAAGAGCACAGGCCATGATCAGCTGTTTTTTTTTATTGAGGAATGTAATGATTCTACATGTGCAAACCAATAAACAGCACACAAATAGACTCTGGAGCAGAAATAACAATAATTTCAATAGAAGCAAAAATGTCTTTGACAAAACTCAATGGCCCTTTATGACAACAATGCACCTAAGATAGAAGAATCATACTCCACATAATAAAGGTTATAGATGACAAACTGACAGCAACATTATAATAGATGAGGAAAACCTGAAAGCTTACTCCCTAAAATACAGAGCATCCCCTCTTAGAATTCTTCTACAACACAGTAATTGAAAGCTTAGTTCAAGTTGTGTGTCAAGAAAAAAAATAAGAGGAATACTTAGGAAAAGAAGTCAGATATCCCTGTGTGCGGATGGTGTATGGTCCTACACTAAAGGCTCCAAAGAATCCACTGGATGGCTTCCAGATCTGAAAACACGGTCAGCACTGGAACAGCGCATGAAAAACACCATACGAGCTCTGATAACTTTCTTCTCTACGGTAATGAAGCAGTGAAACAATCCCCATTCACAGTAATGGCCAAAAACACTCTCCCTGCCCAATAACCAGATATTAAATACCTCTACAACAGAACCCAAACCAAAAATTATGAAGAAAGAGTATGGCAAACACTACAAGGCAGAAGACCCTTCGCTCACTGGCGGAATTAATACTGTGAATGGCATTATTATCAAAAGCAATCTTCGTATGCAAAGCAATCCTCTCCAAATCTTAATAGCACTCTCCACAAGAATAGAACAAATTCTAAAATTCACAGCAAAACACAAAAGACCCAGAATGATCAGAGCAATCATGAGAAAACAACCTTGTACGCGAAACCTTTGGGTACTAACAGACCACCAGCTTCTATCAACTCAAAAGCTAAGAATGAGTTTAGAAAACATCTAAACCTTTACTGGAGTCTCCCTATTTTTCTATAACCTGTCTAGTTACCATCCATGGTAGATGCTGTGATTTATGACTTCTTTTTGTTTTACAGCAATAAACTTCATGACACTATTTCCACACTAGAACCATGCTATTTATGGCAACCTGAATATATGTTCTTAGGTCTTAGTCATTCATATTTGGCTCAGAATAAGCACCTCTTATTTGAGATACCACTGTTTTCCTTAAACAGGAAGGATGGATGGATGGATGGATGGATGGATGGATG
This sequence comes from Microtus ochrogaster, assembly GCF_000317375.1. NCBI lineage: Eukaryota > Metazoa > Chordata > Mammalia > Rodentia > Cricetidae > Microtus > Microtus ochrogaster. Next base: position 26,961,370 of record NC_022013.1, read on the forward strand.
GATGGATGCCAGTAGATTGTGAAGGAGAGATGATCTCATGCCTGATTACAAGAGCAGTCACTCCCAAATAAACTTATCCTTTAAAAATTAAGTCTTCCTCACTGTATGTTATTAGGGTGACTCATACGACAGTTGAATCATTTCTAAATAAGTCAAACACTGAAATCTTGGTGACAAAGTATACTTAGGAGTACACTTGCCAAGTGTGCTTGGCTTCTAGACTGCAGAAAAGACCAGCTTGGGTCTACAAATAAAATGTGGTCACCACACTGAAAAACTGCTCTCTGAGAAAGTGCATGTTTATATGAGTGACAAAATATGTGTTCAATTACTCAGTAAGCAACTCAAGATTGTTTTCTTCGGTAGAAATTAAGGTTCCTGACTTAAATTCTAACAAATGCATGTAATTCAAATGTAAACAAGAAAATTAAGATAAGTTTCTAATGGGAATTGTAATAAAATATTTTTTAAAAAATTAATTTTGTCATATGCCAAACTATTTTTCAAAGAAAATCAACAGTAAGTAGAAAAGAGTGACCCAAAGAAAGTTGTGTTATTTTGATTAAGAACATTTTAAAAGGCTTTTTTTTTTTTTTTTTTTGGTTTTTCGAGACAGGGTTTCTCTGCGGCTTTGGAGCCTGTCCTGGAACTAGCTCTGTAGACCAGGCTGGTCTCGAACTCGCAGAGATCCGCCTGCCTCTGCCTCCCGAGTCTGGGATTAAAGGCGTGCGCCACCAACGCCTGGCTTTAAAACGCATTTTTAAAGAGATATTTTACATGGGAGAAAATTCTGTCCCTTAGCAGAATGACTCCACTGTTCCAGAATAGGAAGCAGGAAACACAGAGCAAAAACAAAGGTTTAAACTGGGCAGAGGGCACATACTTAAAAACAGCACTTGCGAGACTGAGGCAGGAAGATGCTACCTAAAGGTCAGCCTGACGCTTCACTGTGCGTTCCAGGTGTCTTCACTACACTGCAAGACAGTTGTTGCAGCTGTAGGAACCAGCTATAAGCTAAATATGAACATGTTACCCAAAGGAAGTTCTTTACTTCCAACCATTAACACCTGCCAGAGTAGGACTCAGCCACTAATAAGTTTAATAGAAGCCTGGGTCTCTGTGCTTTATCCTGAAGCAATACCTGGTTGCAGGAAGGACCATAAACTAAGATTACCTGAGTACCACCCAAGAACAGACCATCCAAAGGAAATGTTTAACATTCCAACTGCTGTAGATAAGATCACCTGCCAGCACATACTCACCAGGACACCCCTAGACAAATGTCAGCCAATCTGAGGTCCTGAACCTCAGAAACCCCTCACCCTACCTTTACTACTATAAAAACCCAACTCTAACTGAGCTCAAGGCTCTCCATTTATTCCAATACGTTGGACATGCGGAGAGACTGGGTTTGCAAACTTGCATAAAATAAAGGCTCTTTGCTTTTACATATGGGAGTCGCTCTCCTTGTTAGCTTTTGGGGGACTTTGCGGATTTGGGCATAACAGCAGTAGATTACAAAGGCTGAAGCAGGTTTGCATCAGGTTGGCCATAATAATGTTTCCAGACACTCAGGTGCACAACCCACCACCTTAGCTTCCTTCCTTGCCATGAAATCTGGGCCTAAGACTACAAAGGAAGAGGATATATATACAGAGTTTGGCCAGACTAGGGGGAGCTAAATTCCCCTTCAATCCCATGGTGGTCTTAGACTTTACAGAAAACCATGAGATGAAGGCCAGGAGATTCAGCTGTAGACTTACGGGTCCTTTCTTGGGAGAAGGTGAGCAGGCTCTGGAGGCTCCACTGTCACTGTTCCCGGCAGGCAGCCTCTCTCAGCATAGAGAGGTGCCCTTGGCCCACCAATTCTCCAACCCATTCTCAGCACAGGATCACAGGTACAGTTAGAGACAATTACTATAGTGTTTCCCAAAAACTTAGCATTAACATATTGGTACAAAGGAAGGAAGAATCTAATTCAGTTCAAAAGTTTCCTGGAAATGCTGATATACTTGTCTTATGGCCACATGGGTGGGGTAGATATAACTCCCCACCTCCCACCCATCAACACCTGAGGCAGGTGGGAAAGCTGGCCCTGAGGTTGTAAGAGCAGGAGAGCTGTCCCTGCCCCCCACCTGTAGCAACACTCAGGAGAGCAAGCCCTGCATCTCCCCTGAGCAGCACAATAGAGCCACTCCTGGCAGCAAATATTGGGGTGAGCCAGGCCTGACATTGTGGACATGGGAGAGCTGTTCCCACTACCTGCTACAGATACCAGCGAGCTGACCCTCCCCCGCCCCCAGCTGCAGCACTCAGGAAAGTGGGCCCTGCTCCTTGCCTGGGCAGCACAGTAGAGATGACCCTGTTGGCAGAGGTGTGGGTGAACCAGCCCCAATGTCATGAGCATGGGAGAGCTGAACCTGACCTCATAAAAGTGGGAGAGCTGTCCCTGCCCTCACCAGTTGCAACACTTGGGAGAGTTGGCCCTCAAAGTGGAAGTGTGGAAGAATTGATCCTGAAGAAGCAAAACAGGAGAGCTGGCCCCGACTCCTGCTCACAGCTGCAAAGGTGAACTAGCCAGGGCAGCGCTGGA
>NC_022013.1:26964062-26967284 GCF_000317375.1 Microtus ochrogaster
GGGCTGACCAACCCTGCAACTACCAGGCCCAGATCAAGGTTGTGTGTTGGCCCAGTTGATCCACACAACACAGGGGTGGGGGGTGGGGGGTTGGTCCTGCAGACCCAAGGCTGCAGGATCTCAACACAGGACAGCAACAGTATGTCCAGAAAGAGTCCCAGTGAGGGCCCAGAATCAATGGCCCAGCAGAGACCAGGGACCTTGAATCAGACCAGTGATTTTTTCAATGTAGTGCAATAAATACCCGCACGTAAAAATGTGACTCGCTGTCACACTGCAGCTTCCATGATGAGATTTTCCCTTTCTACTTTTGTTCGCTTAAATTTTATTTTGTTTTATTTTGGAGGTCAGGGAAAAATGGGTAGGATCAGGAGGCATGATATGAAAGACACAAAGAAAAAGAAAGTAACAACAACAAGAGAAGAAACAAAAAAAATACTGATGTACTCTCAGCTAGAATCTCACAAAGTTTTGTTTTTTAATTCTGCACCATTTCCCTGAGTTTTAAACCCCCCCCCCTTGTACATTTTGTTTCTGCTACTTTAGTTTCTTAGCTAATGTGGTGAGTCTCTCTGTCTCAAGGTTTTAGTCAACTCTTGTAAGCTTTTCTAGATGTTACATTTGAACTGTACTCTATTTCTATGGTCATATGTTTCTGTGCCCAATGTATCGATTTTCTTGATTATAGTATGATGTATGTTTGTAACCTTGGACATGTACACTCCAGTGTTTAATTAAATTCAAGTGCTTTTCTATCAGATGAGACCCAGGTTGTCTACCTGGCTATGTGGTTTCCCACAGAGAAGCTATCTATCATCCTGAAAAAGGATTGTTATGACCTTTGGCAACAAGCCTAAAAAAACAAACATTTATGGTTTGCTGAGATAAGTTCTTGTTGTTTGTGTTATCTTTACTAGGTTTTGTTTATCAATCTAGAAAACCTTAAGAAAAGATTTCCTTTAATTTATTTGTTTTTCAGGTCTTTTTTGTTTTGTTTTGTGAGACAGGTCTTGCTAATACCCCACACGGGCCTGGAACTTAGGGTACTCCTGCATCTGCCTCCTTAATGCTAGGATTCCAGGCTTGAGCCACCTCCAAAGTCTCTGAATTACCACTCTGACTAAACAAATGATTACTGTGTTGGTTTACTGTGACTGTAACAAATGCCGGAGACAAGAAACTTCTCAGGACAAAGGTTCGCTTTGGCTCATAGCTTTGAAGGCTTTAGTTCACCTACTGGCCTGTGGCACTGGCAGTAGGTCACGGCAGGAGTCGTGACAGAATAAAACTGTTCACCCCACAGCAGGAGAGTCAAAGAGAAGAGGCCACTGGAGTTGTGCTATCCCTTGGAAGGACATGCTCTAATGGCCTGGAAAGACCTCTCTACAGTCTCACCTTGAGGATCAAGCCTCTAGAGACATTTTAATGCCCAATTATTTACAACTATTTTTTTCACAAAGGTTACAAAAATAAAATGCTTTAAAACTGTTTGGTAATCTTAGCTAACTTACTCAGGGTTAAAGTTCTGAAATGTCTTTAAAAAAATAAACACTTCTATTAATTCTTTCAGGATTTCATGCAATGTATTTTGACGATATTTACCTCCAACTCCTCCCTGATCCAGCCTCACCTCCTTCAAGCCCTTGGGTTCTCTTAAAATACCCTCTTAATTTAATTTAGTAATGTAAAACTCCAATGTACTGTCCATACACTTCTGGGTGTGAGTTAGGCCTTTCTAACCTAGAACTACCTTTACCTTGGGCAGTTTACAGATTAAACTCCATCTTCTCTACAGAAACACGTGTAAAAACACGCTCTCAAGTCATACGACAGACTTCTCATTGATGTGGGTGTGTAAAAGGTACATGAAAATTTCAAAAGCGTGATGGCCCTGGCGTGAGGTTATCACACAAGAGGTATCTTAAAGTTTATGCTATGAAAATAACTGAATGTTCTTGTCAATGACTAGGCTTTTATCAGAGTTTCATCAGAACCACTTCTTCTGTCACCCAGTTTTCCCAGCTGGATGTATTTTTACAATCCAGTGTGAAGGACCAACTACAAAAGATTTCCATGAATACTTGCTTCACAACCAATAGTTACTGTGAGTAGCTGTCCAGAAGTCAACTCAAGGAATCCTTTGGTCCACCAGGTAACTTTAACAACATCCTAATGTAACCATTTGTTCGAACTGTACAGATGGCCTCTCACTCTCTATTTTAACATTCCAAATTCCACACAGGCTACAGTACTACAAGATAAACTAGCTCTAGACTACATGTTGGCTAAATAAGAAAATGTCTGTGTGCCAATTAATACTACATATACACCTGAAAAAAATTCTCTTAGGGAACTGAAACCCAACTGCATAAAAATAAGACAGGCTAAACAGAAGAAACAGAGCTCATCTAATAGCCCACCCTTAGGGCCAGACTCATGGCCCAAAGCCATTATGTGATGTGGGAGTGTCATATATCAATCTGTTGATTTCATTTGTTAAGTAATAAAGAAACTGCTTGGCCTCGTGGGGCAGAATTTAGATAGGCAGAGTAAACAGAACAGAATGCTGGGAGGAAGAGGAAGTGAGCTCAGATGCCATGCTCCCCTCTCCTGGGCAGAAGCGATGCAGCTAGCCGCCAGGTCAGACATGCTGAATCTTTAGCGGTAAGACTGGTGCTACACAGATTACTAAAAATGGGTTAGGCAAAATATGAGAATTAGCCCATAAGAGGCTAGAGCTAGTGGGCCAAGCAGTGTTTAAATGAATACAGTTTGTGTGTTGTTATTTCGGGTTTAAAGCTAGCCAGGTGACCAGGAACTGGGCGGCAGGAACACAGCCTGCAGCTCCTACTACAATTATGCAAGCTGGCTTTGTTATACACTTACTAGTCTTTTGTTTTATTTTTTAAACATTGGTTTCTTTTAAAAGTTTGCCCCATTCCCTGTCAAAGGTCTGCAGAAGTAGAACTCCTAACAAAGCAGTGCTGGGGTGATGGAGGAAGGTCATTGGTTGATTAAATAAAGAAGCTGCTTGCCCTGATAGGTTAGAACGTAGGTGGGAGGAGTGTCATTGGTTGATTAAATAAAGAAGCTGCTTGCCCTGATAGGTTAGAACGTAAGTGGGAGGAGCAGAATGCTGGGCGGAAGAGGAAGTGAGGTCAGAGACTCCACAGCTCTGCTCTCGGGAGCAGATGCCTCAGAGAGACGCCATGCTCCCCGCTC
>NC_022013.1:26970049-26990842 GCF_000317375.1 Microtus ochrogaster
ATGAACACAGTGTCCGTGTAATTATTTCGGGTAGAGCTAGCCATGTGGGCGGCCGGGTGCCGGGACGCAGCCCGCCGCTCCTATTTCTACACTGGGGGTAATAACGAACGTCTCTAGAAAAGGAAAACGTTGAACTTAGTAATGAACTCCAGGTAAATCCAGTCTGAATAACTACAACTTTAAACCCTCTTGCTTCTTAACATGATTAGAAAGGGCTTTGCCACTGGTGTCTACTCACCAATCGCTTCCCCTGAATGTGGGCCACACTAGACCATCTCAGCACCAAGGCTCAATCAGAACTTAACTGTAGGATGATTTGATCAGTAACACTTTCAGAGAAAGGTAAAAGTTGTTAGAATCATAATGGTGTCATTCCTGTCAAGCCCTGATAAAAGAAAACAGTGAAAGGGAATGAAGGAAGGAGGAAAGAAGGGAGAAGGTTGAGAGAGCTCAGACACATATGCTAAACCGCAACTGAAGACCCCCAAAGGGACACTGAAACCTCTCTCACATAATGGTCATTCTAAATGAATGACAGAATGAGTGGAATGAAATCATTCGTGTGTGTGTGTGTGTGTGTGTGTGTGTGTGTGTGTGTGTGTGTGTACGCACATATGTGTGTATGGAGGCGGGGCTAATATACCAGGACCAGCAGAGGTAACTGAGATTCTTAATACTTGAAAAACACACCGGGCACAGGCTTCAAAACCACAGAGAAACCCTGTGTCGAAAAAAAAAAAAAAAAGAAAAAGAAAAACACACCGGGTGGTGGTGGTGCATGCCTTTAATCCCAGCACTCTGGAGGCAGAGGCAGGTGAATTCCTTGTGAGTTTGAGGCCCGCCTGGTCTACAAGAGCTAGTTCTAGAGCAGCTAGGACTGTTACACAGGGAAACCCTGTCTCGAAAAACAAAAAACAAAAACAAAAAAACCACAAAACTTGAAAAACACTTAATTCACATGTTAACAAGATAAATGAGGAAGGCCATGTGATTATCTTAAGAAAAAAATACTTGAAAGAAACAACACCTATTTACAATACCAGCCATATCAGGGATCTCTGGGTGTAGCTAAGAGATCTGCCTTACTGAAAACAGTGGAAAAGTGGGGATACCCAACAACAACAACGTCAGCCTCCACATGCACACGCATCCTTTTGTACACACCCACACACATATGTGCCCACACAGATACAGAATGAACACATGCACACTACACACACACCACAAAAAGGAAAAAAGGAAAAAGAAATCTAGTAAAGGGGAAGTTAATTTTCCTAATATAAAGGAATGACGAAGGTCTGGAGCAACAGCAACAGGTATGCAATTATCCTGAGCCCGTCATTACGCATCGCCTTTATATACTGAAAGGGGACACTTGCCCCATAAATATGTACAGGTACTAGTGTTAACTTAAAACAATTCTTCAAAATGTGAATACTTGGTTTCTTACCACAAAGCGTCAAATGAAATGTATACCTCAAAGCAATCTAAAAATTTCTATAGGAACATTTTTATAGGTTTACAATCACTGATTGTATGTTTGCAGTTAGGACAGAAGCTTATTACATAATAAAATCTAAAGACACTTTTTAGACTTAATTTTAATCATTTCCATAACAAGTGTTATCAATTGATGTTTTAAGGAATTAGTGGAGTTTCCAATGAACCAATCAGACATGTAAAAGGAAGAACTAATCATTGAGACCATGAAAGTAGGTTTTATGAAAAGCTCATGAAAGCAGATTACATTCTGTAAGTCAGGGCTGAGAGGAGAGTGTGTTTTCAGATTCATCCCCACGGGGAGCTGGGCAAGTCTGTTTTTATGACAGCTTACACAGAGCGGCTCAGGAGTGTCCAGCACTGCTCAGATAACTGCTCTTTCCTGTCCCACAATGTAAGACGATGGCCCTGTTCCCTCCCTGTACAAGATGACATGCCTAATGTAGTTTAAGCAGTCACATATGCTCTATTTCTAAATGTTTGTGCTTTATAGTTTTCCAAATTTGAAAATTTTCCAAGAATACTTGTTTCTAAGCCAAAAATTGTGCCTCAAACCTCAAAATCTAAAACAAGTTACCAAAGTACACTGAAATATATTTTATTATATAAAAATAACCACCAGCAAAAGTGTCAGTTTACCCTCAAAAAACTCTGAGAGGAAGTCTGTCAGCTAGTTTTTCCAGCTGGCTGTGCATGAAAACGTGGCTCCTCTCTGCCAATAGTGAGGCTGTGACGCCAGCACGACTGTCCTCCAATGGTCGTGCGTGCAGCCAGGTTTGTCCTCCAAGAGTTTTGTGTGAAAAAGAGCCACATCTGGATTTCATAAGCTACGGAGACAATGAGCAGAGTAGTAACAATAGGGAACTGTGGTGGGCTGAAAGAAAATGACCCCCATAGGCTCATAGAAATGAAAATCAATGAAATTTATGCACTGGCAATGCTGAAGCATGAGCTATAATCCTAGAACTCAGCTCTGAGTCCAAGCCTAGCAAAGCACAGCAATACTGCACTCTTTTTATCTTATTTTTTTTTTTTTTAAAAAAGATGTGATCTTACAAAATGCATCTAATTCTTAAAAACTCAAGAGTATATCAAATGTTCATTGATTTTCCATCTCTTTGGCCAGGCACTGATAATGTGGCGATAATCACGGCCCTGTCTTCACAAAAGAGACTCCATGTAAATGCAATTTGGGGTTAACCTTGGCTGGGTGGAACAGCTGCAGACTATCATTTGTTCTTGAGGAACTTCACTTTGGTTTCATTCTCTAGGAATAAGCTGAAATCTACTAGACATCTAACAATGTTTTTTTAAGTTAAAAAAAAGAGGGGATGCAATGCCCTCTTCTGGTCTCTCTGGGCATCACATGTGGTGTAGATACACATGCAGGAAATACACCCAGACACACACACACACACACACACACACACACAAAAAAAAAAAACCAAAAAAAAAAAATAATGATTTCAAAAGTAAATTGGGCATGGTGACAAAAATCTGTAATCCCAGCCCCAGGGGAGCAGAGACAGGCCAAGTCCTGGGCACCTGATAGCCAACTAGACTAGGTTGAGGGACCTCATCTTCAAACAGAAAGGACATCTTCATGTTGACTTCTGGCCTCCACATGAGGCCAAAGGGATGACAGGCTCACAGGCACACACAGACACACGGGAGGGAGAACAGAAGCTAAGAATGAGGACCATCTCAATCCTGAGGAGCTCTAGGATGGGTAAAACTAAGGGGCTCTTTGCTTCTAACTATTAACTACCAATTAACTATTAGAGGTGTGATGTACAGCCTGAATTCTTTTCCTGTTTGTAATCTCTCTTCATTTTCCAACTCTGAGAAGTCAAAAATTCACCTTCATCTCACAGAATTTAAGAAACAAAGCCCTCCATCTCTCCCAAAACAGTTCCCCAGCTCGTCTCCTCTGTAGCTCAGGCCCCAGCAATGTTACCCTCCCTAGGACAGTACTACCAGAGCGACTTTCTGAAACACAAATCTGATTATACCTTCTCTGTGGGGTTTAACCCCTAGTCTGTGTAAGTCTCCCTTCCTTCTAGGAGAACACATTTGTCACAGCATCCGGGCCGTTTCCATCCATTCTGAAGCATCAATTCCTGACATCTCCCAATATGTACCTTATGCTAAAGCTACAACTAAACACTGCCTTTTATTTCCCCACACATTATCAACACCACATCCTTCATTTCCCAGCCAAGAAAATTCCTTCACAACTTGGATGAAGGACTGGCAAGATGGTTCAATAGGCAAAATGCAAACTTAACTACCTGGTTTGATTCCCAGAACCTACATAAAAGTAGAAGGAGAAAAGCAATTCCAGTTACCCTTTGACCTCCACAAGTATTCATTCTCATATCTCCCCACCTCCCTTTGACACACACACACATACGCACACACATACGCGCGCGTGCAATACAGAGAATATCATGACCATTATTCCATGATCTTGTCACTCAGGAAAAAAGGTAAAATTCTTAGTTTCAGTTTCCATCTGACCTCAAGACACACTTCAATTTAATAAACAACATACTTCACAGTATGACAAACTTGGGTAAAACAGTTCTGTCAATTCAGTCACCATGTTCACCCCACCCTGTCAGTCAGCCTAGGACAGAGCAGAGCCATCCTCTACCTCGTGGTTGGTGTCTACTGTTAGGCTGATAGTTCAGAGTACACATCTCCTGTCTTCTGATGAGGGGCTTGCCCCTGATGGAGGAGTTAATTTCATTGGTTAATAAAGAAACTGCCTGGGCCCATTTGATAGGCCAGCCCTTAGGTGGGTGGAGTAAACAGAACAGAATGCTGGGAAGAAGGGAAGTTAGGCAATCGCCATGCCTCTCCTCTCTGGGTCAGATGTGATGAAGCTCCAGCCCAAGATGAACATAACTAGAATCTTCCTGGTAAGCCACCACTTCATGGTGCTACACAGATTATTTGAAATGGGTTAGTCAAGATGTGAGAGTTAGCCAGTAAGAGACTAGAGCTAATGGGCCAGGCAGTGTTTAAATAAATACAATTTGTGTGTTGTTATTTCGGGGGTAAAGCTAGCCGGGAGCTGGGAGCCAGGAGCCGAGCGGAGGGAAGCGGCCCACTGCTCCTTCTACATGCCCCAGTGCTTTCCTCACTAAATTCTTAAGCTCATTATTTAAGTGAAGATAGCCTCTCAGTGACCAGTGAGTGCAGAGCATAGAACATAATAAAAGATAAATTTTCTTTATATATAGAAATACCAGCCGGGCGATGGTGGCGCACGCCTTTAATCCCAGCACTTGGGAGGCAGAGGCAGGCGGATCTCTGTGAGTTCAAGGCCAGCCTGGTCTACAAGAGCTAGTTCCAGGACAGGAACCAAAAGCTAGAGAGAAACCCTGTCTAGAAAAATCAAAAAAAAAAAAAGGAAACTGTATAATTAAAACACTGCTTGACCAATCACTTAAGTGTATTCCTAGCTAGCTTATATCTTGAATCAACCCATTTCTAATATTTTATATTTTACCCCAAGGCTCGTGGTTTACTGGTAAAGTTCCTGGACGTCTGTCTGTCTCCTTCAGTGGCTCCATGGCTTTTCCTCCTCTATCTGCTTGGAATTCCCGTCTTGCTCTATTCCGCTAAGCCACTGGCCGAAACAACTTTATTAACCAATAAAAGCAACACATACACAGAAGGACCTCCCACATCATAGCTACAACTTCATTGACCCTGCAGTGGTAGTATAATAAAGCAGTATAGTACAGGTGGATCACAACTATTTAGCTTTAGTCATATATACTATATCAATTATATATATTGGAATATATATACACAGATATATGTGTGTGTGCATATATATATTTCATAGTCAGGTAACAGTATACAGCTGTAATTCCAGAACTCAAAGGTTGAGGTGGAAGATTATTATAAGTTTAAGATCAATTTGGGCTATGTAGCAAGATTCCACCAACCTTCTCACCAAAAACATCCTAACTAAATATTGACAAGTAAATAAATAAAGCTTCCATCACAACAACATTGGCAATTCAGAAGAAAACATGTGATGCCTTACTTATCCAGTGATATATCATCCTACTTTAACTATAATTAAGTAAACAGAATAAGTTACTTCTTCTGTATTCATCAGAATAAAGGATTTCAATATAAAATCTGGGGGCTGGAAATGTAGCTCAGTTGGGAGATTCCTTACATGCAAGAAGACCTAGATTTGATGCCCACCAAGACCCAGGTGTAGTGATACACATCTACATCTGGGATCCCAGCACTTGGAAGTTATACGCAGGAGAGTATAAGGTCAAGGCAACTACACAGGAAGTTGGAAGCCAACCCAGTCTCATGTTTTTATTTTATTTTATTTTATTAAAACATAATAAAATAAAAAGTGAAAAAAAATAAGTATAGGAAGATAAGGCCTACAAGGCCAAGAGACAGCCAATCTGGAGTCTGCCTGAGGGCCTAGCAACAGGTGCTGACAGAGGACCTGCTCAGGCATAGTCAATGAGGGGCAACCATGTGATGCTGTCTGAGGGTCCAGCAACAAGCACTGTCAAAGGTCCTGATTGTGCCTAGCCAATGAGGAATGACCATGTGATGTCAACAGATGGGAACACAGCCTGGGTGCTGGGAGGAGGGTATATAAGGCTCTCCCCATTGCTGAGTAAATGAGTCTGCTTTGCCACTTGACTGACTCCTCAAGTCTATGCCATTGACTCTGCCCCTTCTTACCCCCTCCCCAGAGGGAGCCTTTAGGACCCAGCTACAATTAAATACTTTGATTTACATAATAATAAACAACAGACCTTGTCATGCAAACCATATCTAAAAAACAATCTCATGTCATTATATACATATGCACATTTACTTAGTTTTATGGATGTCAACTTTTACCCTACATTCATGAACGAATATGGCTGGAAAATTAATTCACAACCAAGAGTTTGATCTCTCAGTTTCCAGTCTAGATGATGGATGGATTCTTCTGAGTTCCAGACCAACCTGCTCTACATAGTGAGCTCTAGGACAGCCAGGGCATGCTTTAGAAACCCACATCTATGCCTAGGTTCTAATTCTAACTAGCTACCCTACAGAGCAGGGCTCTCTTAGGCAAATCACTTCACACTGCCAAGCCCTATGTGATATCATATGCACAAAATAAAACTCCGGATTAGATAAACCTTTCCCGTACATTCTTGATCATAGAACCACCCATAAAAACCAGATTTTAAGAACTAGAAGCCCCTGGACTGAATGTGACAGAAGGCAGGAGCAGGAAGGATCCCACAAGCTCAACGCTGGCAGGGCACACAGTAATACTCTGGTCAAAGCAGAACAAGCACACACACACAGCTCTCTTTCCCTACAGGTGCTGACGCAGCCGCTCTGGCTAGAGGACCATCATCTATATTCAGAGTTCCCAGACAGCTTTTGGGATGTTTTAATTTTACTGCTTCCTGATTTCTAAACTGGCAATTAGTTTCAGCACTTGTTTTATGACAGCGAGCAGCACTCTAGCCCAACTGATATTAATTCCCATGAAATTACATTTCACGAAAGAACAATCAAAACCTTTTCTGTGTTCTCAATCTATCTTACTTATTAGCATTTGGGTCCATTTTTTCATGTCAGCTTAGATACCAGTATTTATTCTGAAATTTTGATAAGACTTTGCCTAAAATATACTCCTAGTTGAGAAATGTTCATCTGTAATTTTCACAATGCAACTCTTCCTCAGGTTAATTACCAATCAAAAATTTGGTATTAATTACTATTTATTATTGTCAATCCTCAGAAAAGTTTGCTTTTAAACACTGAACTGAAGTCATTCCTGGATATCCTGGCAGCTGTTCCAGGACCTCCCAGGGACACTGAAATCTGGGGACTCAAGCCTCATCTATGGAGTACTTATGTATAATGCCTCCCTCCACATTTCCTGTCCTGCCCAACAGAGAGTTAATACTATACATGTTGTTAAAATAAGTTGTTGAGGGGATAACAAGGAAAAAAGCTGTTCGCTATGGACAGTTTTGGTTTTGTTTCCTTACGTAGCTTCAATTCCAGCTGAATCTGCTAATGCAAAATCAAGGCTGACTGTGAAACCACTTCAGGTAATGATCATTTCTTGAACTTAAATTTCTTCTCTGTAAGCTTTAAAACAGGTGTGTAATTATATGCAAAAGTCACCAATACAGAAATATATCAAATGACAAGGAAACTTCTATCCATCCCTCTCACCCCATTTTAATCCCATTTCCCAAAAGAAACTAAAACATTTTTGTTGAAAAACCACTCTCACAAATACACAATTGTGAGGAAGTCGATGTACTCTAGTGTGAAGTTTTAACAACCAACAATCAGAAGGTAGAATCAAAATAAAAGGGAAATGTACCATTTAAATTAGTTCTTTAAATATTATATTGTCTTAGTCTTTGATAAAAAAAGAATCAAATGAAGAGCTAGGTCATCTGTTAAGAGCACTTGCTACTCTTGCAGTGGACCTGGGTTCCCAAAACCCGCATGGAGGCTAAAGGAACCTGTAACTCTAGTTCCAGGAGACCCAATGCCCTCTTCTGGCCTCTGTAGGCACCAGGCATGAATACAGTGAACACACATACATATGAGCAAAATACATACTGACATACATCAAGTAAAGTACATTTTGAAAAAAGAATAGGGAAGAATATGTCTTAAAAAGTCAAGATTATTCTTCTGACACTATTACATTTACTCTGACTCCAAAGCTGCAAGGCATACACAAAGAAATAAAATATACTAAAACCACTAAGCTTATTCAGAACTGCAAAGTGTGGTATCAATACATTCACTGGAAGAACATTATTTTAGATGATAACCTTCTAAAAAGCAAGACAAAGAAGCAACTGGTAATTTAAATAACTCTCACTTTACATTTAAGAAGTTTCTTAGCAAAATTTTACCACTAAAGTTCTTTTTTTTTTTTTTTTTTGATTTTTGAGACAGGGTTTCTCTGTAGCTTTTGGTTCCTATCCTGGAACTAGCTCTTGTAGACCAGGCTGGCCTCGAACTCACAGAGATTCACCTTCCTTTGCCTCCTGAGTGCTGGGATTAAAGGCGTGCGCCACCACTGCCCGGCACCACTAAAGTTCTCATACAGGCTTTTAAAAGAGTAATTTACAAGAGCAACAATAAAAAGTTACAACTGAAAAACTGTGGATTCTGACAAAAATTAAAGTATACAATTCAAATACAGGTCTGTAAATGTGACACTACTGATGGAGTCTGGTCTGAAGTTGTAATAATAATCAACAATTAGAAGTCAGAGCTATAAAAAGAGGAGCACAATAAGTTATTTAAATTAGTCTGTAAATAGTAAACATTCAAAATTGCCAGCAAGCTCTACGGGGTGAAAGAAACCTAAGAAAGTAATTAGATGTCTACCGAATACTTTATTTGGTCACACATACAAACTGCACTAGAAAAACTGTAGCCAGTATGTAAAGTTTGTTTTCCTAATAAGATGACTGAAGATAGATAAGCTATGTTAGGACATCTGGGTTACCTAACATATACCTGTGTCTGAGAGAGCAGCTCTCAAACGAATGCTATTTTAGAATCAATAGTGTGCTGTGTAACTATTTACTTGGCCTTGAGACTTCCAACTACTCAGAAGTGGATGTAGCTGCCATATGAATCCAACTAAGAGAGTAAATCCTGAAGAGCTGACTGTGGCATATTCAGAAATAGAATTTAACTGTCCCTAGAGCTAGTGAATGGTTGACACATGACATGCGCACATGTAGACAAGTCAGGGAGGGTAACCATATGTGAATCTGGAGCTATCAATGAGAACTGAAAATCTCGTATGTGGGAAAAGATCAACATTCCAGGTTATCCTTAATAATTTATTTTATAAATTTTTAACTAAATTACTCTTGAGAAATTTCTCTCAATTCCTTACAAGTATTAAATGAGGTTTTTTTTTTTTTTAAAAAAAAAAGATAACAGAAAGCATAGTCACTTCCACTTAGTGCTAGACCTGGTGATTTTGTTCACTCTTCCTGAGTTTTATAATACACCCTTCTATATAACAGCCCTTTATCCCAAGACTACTATTCTCATGAAAAGACATTCAAGTATGCAAACCACTTTAATTTTTAGCATTCTTTATGTGGGTGTGCACATCTGTGTGCATGCACAGAGGCCAAAGGATATGCTGGGTGTCTGTTCCATCATTCTCCACCTTATTCTTTCCAGTCTCCCCTAAACCTGGAGCAAAGCTGGTGGCCAGCAAACCCCAGTGATTTTCCTGTATCTATACCCCACAGTGTTGAGGTTACAGAGTTACGAGATCACCCTTCGCTTGCTTTATGTTAGTGTTGAGGATTTGAATTCAGGTTCTCACAATGGTATGACAAGTGCTCTTACCCACTGAGCCATCTCAAAAGACTGCTTTTCAGAAACATTCTTGATGATGCTTGTATTTTGTGAAATTTACCCAAAGCACACTGTGAGCTTCAAAATATTTGGATTCAGCTGGGTGGTGACGGCACACGTCTTTAATCCCAGCACTCAGAAGACAGAAGCAGGAGGATCTCTGTGAGTTCGAGGCTAGCCTGCTCTACAAGAGCTAGTGCCAGGACAGGCTCCAAAGCTACAGAGAAACCCTGTCTCGAAAAACCAAAAGAAAAAAAAAATTGGATTCATGTCTATAGACTATCTGTGAGTTCCTACATACCTATTCCACTTAGAATCCTTCTACATGTATTTTCTACCAGAATGAGTTAATGGCTATTAAAGTAAGTTAAAGTATCTAATGTGTAAGAATTTATCATGACTGAAGCATATAAATGAATCCTTACATTTGTGATTTCCCCCCATTTTTAAATATTATTAAATTAAAATTAAAATTAAAATTAAATTAAAATTAAAAAATTACATTTTTAAATATTATTTTGGTGTGTGCATATGTATGTGTGCATAGGTGTACACACATGGAAGCCAAAGTAGGGTGTCAACTGTCCATCTCTATCACCCTCCACCTTTAAGGCAGGGTCTCTCACTGAACCTAGAGCTCCCATTGTTTTGGCTAAGCTAGCAACTTAGCAAGCCCCATCAACTCTCCTGTCTCCGCACCCCTGAGTGATAGAGTCAGAGGCCTTCAACATGGCTGCTGGGATCCAAACTCATCCCCTTACATATCATCTCTGTGTGGCTCTGGAAACCAAGCCCAGGCAAGGTCTTTCAGGTGCCAATTTTATCACTGAGCTATAGCTCCATCCACTGCAGGAAAACTACAAGGCTTGTCTTACAAAGATAGTCAAGGTCCATTTCCATCTCTTAGAGGTAATCTCTAAAACAAGAAAACTTTAATTAAAGAAAAAACATTTTAAAATAGTTGAAAGCCGGGCGGTGGTGGCACACAGCACTCGGGAGGCAGAGGCAGGCGGATCTCTGTGAGTTCGAGACCAGCCTGGTCTACAGAGCTAGTTCCAGGACAGGCTCCAAAGCCACAGAGAAACCCTGTCTCGAAAAACCAAAATAAATTAATTAATTAATTAATTAATTAATTAATTAATTAAAATAAAATAAAAAAATAGTTAAAACCAAAAAAAAAAAATTTACGTAATTCTTTCTCCCAGACATTAGAAAGCTCCAAATATTCTAAAATAGTTTGTCAAAATCTTCTTTCACTCAGAAGCAAATTTTGTAAGAACAAGATGGCTTTTAAACTCTAGGTGTGGATGCAATAAAAATGTTCAAATGTATTTCCTTCTACCTTATAGTACAATTCAAAAATGTATGCATTTCAGACTAGAAATAATCATACATATATACAAAGACTTACCATCTGTATGGGTTTCTTGTGGAGATCTCGTTCAGTTACCAGTTTTTCCTGGTCAGTGACATAAAGGCCTTTCTGTGCTAATGCCTGGATTACGGCATCATGGCCCAGGAGGGGCTTGGCTGCATCGCTCTTTAGGATGAGGCTCCCAGCTCGACAGTACAGCTCAGCAGACAGAAGCAGATTAACAACAGGCGGCTTGATGTGCTCCTGGTCATACTGATCTGTGTAAAACGGTTCTTCAAGTTCCTCTGGCACATTGTCTATGAAGATTAAGGGAAAAAATCTTTTTTATAAGATTTCTATTAAAAATTCACACGTGTCATTTAATAATTACTATCCACATCACAGAATTTGAAGTTATTTCTAAAAATATTAATTACTCCTTTAATTGGCAAGATGATTTTCCTGTTTTTTTCCCCTGGGGCATGGGGGCTGGGCATAAGACCTAAAAGGAAAGATACAAATTCCCTCTATAGAAGATATGATTCTGAGATACACAACAGAAGCAAACAAGGAGAAAAGCTTCAGAGTGTGGTGAGCCAGGCAGTGGTGGTGTATGTCTTTAGTCCCAGCACATGAGAGGAAAGGAGCAGGCAGATCTCTGTTAAGTTTGAGGCCAGCCTGGTGGTCTACAAAGTTAGTTCCAGGACTGCCAGGACTACAGGGAAACCCTGTCTCTAAAACAAAACAAACAAAAACAAAAACAGAAAACAAAAAAAAAAAAAAGATGTCTTAGCAGATATTTTATTTCCAACAATAGAAGTAAAAATAATTAACAGGTAATCTTGGCATCTAAACACTAGCAATGCAAAAAGAAAAGAAAACTCATTGCTAGAGTTCTAGGCTTCTCTACCCGTCTTAGTCAGGGCTCTACTGTTGTGACAGAACACTAACCAAAAGCATTTTGGGGGAAGAAAGGGTTCGTTTCAGTCTACAGTTTCACATCATAGTTCATCAGGGCCCATCACTGAGGGAGTGGGCAGGGCCTGGATGCAGGAACCTAGATGGCATGGCTTACTAACCTGTTCCTCACGGCTGGATTGCATTAGCTTGCATTCCCTTTTCTTTTCAAGATTAATTTATTATTATGTATACAATGTTCTTTCTACGTGCCAAAAGAGGACACAAGATCTCATTACAGATGGTTGTAAGCTGTCATGTGGTTGCTGGGAATTGAACTCTGGACCTCTGGAAGATTAGCCAGTGCTCTTAACATCTCCCCAGCTTGCATTCTTATAGTACCTAGGGCACCATAGTGAGCTGGGCCTTCCTACATCAATTATCAATCAAGAAAATGCATCACGGACTTGCCCACAGGCCAATCTGGTGGGAGCATTTTCTCATCTGAGGCTCCTGCTTCCCAAATTACTCTAGCTTGGTTAAGCTGACATAAAACAAGCCAACACACACACACACACACACACACACACACACACACACACACACACCTATACATCCACATAATGTTTACTTAATGGCTTCACATCCATCTATATTCACACAGCTTTACAATATCTTGGTGAAAAAGACACGTAGGGCAACACACAGGTAAATAACAGAAGTAAATACTTAGAACACTGTCAGGCATTGCTCTAAACATGAATCCTAACCACCTTTTATGTGTTTGACATAAAAAAAAAGAACAGTTATCTTGCCCCAAGACACACAGCTATAAATACAGAAATTTAGTTCTAAACAGGTAATACACTAAAAAAATGGCTTTGCTATTCTAAGATCTCAAGGGTGGAAGGTGGAAGATACAAGGCCAAGGTGCTATTTTCATTTTATTAAGGCACAGCATAAACTTTAGATGAAAGGTCTACTTTGTTTTTTTTTTTAATATTTATTTATTTATTATGTATACAATATTCTGTCTATGTGTATGCCCACAGGCCAGAGGAGGGCACCAGACCCCATTACAGATGGTTGTGAGCCACCATGTGGTTGCTGGGAATTGAACTCAGGACCTTTGGAAGAGCAGGCAATGCTCTTAACCTCTGAGCCATCTCTCCAGCCCGAAAGGTCTACTTTGAAAACAACCCTGGTAGTACAAGAAGAGTAAGCATTTAGAGCAAAATCAAAGAGTGCTTCAAACGCAGGCAGGTGTGGTGGCGCACACTCACATGAATCCAGCACTCAGGAGGCAGAAGCAGGGGGCTGTGTGAGTTCAAGGCTACTCTGGTCTACAAATTGAATTCCAGGATATCCAGGACAATCAGGGGCTACACAGAGAAACCTTGTCAACAAACACACAAAACATTACTTCAGATATGCTTATAAGTAGTTTTGTCGAGCACCTTTAATCAGTGGCTCACACCTTTAATACCAAAACTCAGGAGGATCTCTGACTTCGAGGCCAATATGGTCTACAGAGTGAGAGTTCCAGGACAGCCACGGATACACAAAGAAACCCTGTCTTTAATCCTCTCCAAAGTATTTTTCAACCCTCTAAAGAATGAAAAAGTTGGGCTGGAGAGTGGCTTAGAGGTTGAGAGCATTGCCTGCTCTTCCAGAGGTCCTGAATTCAATTCCCAGCAACCACATGGTGGCTCACAACCATCTGTAATGGGGTCTGGTGCCCTCTTCTGGCCTGCAGGCATACACACAGACAGAAAAATGTATATATAATAAATAAATAAATATTTTTAAAAGTTGTCATGATACCAAGCTGTTCTCATAAATTTCTGCCTCTAGCCTGAATTAGAGAAGGCTCTCTTTACAACGAACAGCAATAAACACAGAGACATGTAGCTGCTCAAGGTGTGAAAGCCATCTTCTGGGCACAGCACAGCCAACACAATCATGTTCTCACCGCAGCTGGAGCTGCCTGCAATGAGCCTGCACAGACTGGGCCTGGTATCAAAACATCAAGTAACTCACAGGGCCTGCCCTCCCTGCTAAACTCTCGTACACATGGATTCTGGGAGAACAGACACTGGCTAGTTGTGTATGCCACTGAGCTAGCCCATCAGGTTCCAATAAATAGCGCTATACGCAGGACACACAGATAGCCCTGATGAAACTCATCAAGTCACAAAGGGAATGGAAGCAAAGGGACTCGAGGAAGGAGGGCAGAAGAGTAGGGATTTCAAAGAGCAGGGGAGGGACAGCAACCAAGAGTGGACTGTATACTTGTAGGAACTGTCAGGGGATAAATTCAACAGCAGTTATTTTCTTAAAAAAGAAAAAGAAAAGAAAGAAAAACTCCATATTGAGTACTTTGCAGCCATTCTTCTGAGTGTCCTAAGGGCTGGGATGGCAAGTGAGAGCCACCACACCCAACACAAATCCTCAAGGACATTCTTAAGAAAAGACTTTCAAAACAGATTACAATGGTTTACATATTATTTTTCAAAATTATTTGTAATTGAATATATTTTTTGAAAAACAAGCCAAAACAGAATATTAGAAAAGAAACGGGCAAAAAGAGGTAAAATGTTTCATTCTTTTCTGAACTCTAGAACAAAACACAAAATAAAAACTTATAATTACAGAATGGCTGAGTGAAATAGCACTGTGAGAATTGCAAAGGATAGAAGACAAGTTTTCTTGTGTGCCAGGTCTTTAATAGAACCTATCTCAATCGTGTTACTATCAACGGACTAGATTTACATTTTGAAATTCACAGACATTGGAAGTGCAGTAGCGACAGTATTGCTCAGGCAACAGTCTAGAAGAGGGTTAGCTGACAGTTCATCCATATTCCTGCAAGAGGAACAGATTGCTTACGACAGTAAGGGGCAGCAGATAGGAGGGGACTGCCTCATTTTTCAAATCTTAAAAAAAAGTTTCTGAAATAATTACTAACACTGATATACAAATTCTAAAACTCTCCAACTAAAGGTAAGCCCTACTCTGAACTTTCAATTAGCTGAAAAACATAAAGAGCCATCACTAAAAGTAAAAGAAACTCATAGTACTAGTAATCTAAGAAGCTACAATTAAAGATGCTTTTGACATCACACTGTTAAAGGGGGGCTGGAGAAAAGTTCAGAGAGTACCAGGCTGGCTGCCATGCCTACCAGCCTGAGTCTGAACTGTACCAGTAATTCTAGGGCAGGAGAGGAGGTAGAGGCAGGTTAGAAGGTCACAAGCCAGCTAGCCCAGTAAAGTAGAAACAAGAGTGTCCTGCATCAACAAGGCGGATGTTAAGATCCAACTCCCAAAAGTTTGAGTTTTTGCGATTTTAATTATCCCCTAACTTCCACATCTTTCTTTCTGCCCCTTCCTACTCTAATGTCCCTGTCCTATGTCACTTGTGCACAGAACTATGACAGAGAGCAGGCTCTTGTTACTAAAATAAAGCACAGTCTAAATACAGATGACACCAATTAAGAAGTCCTTCCTCCTCTGAGCTTCACTACCAAGCCATGTGCTGAGTACTGCACGTGCCGCATGGCATGCTCAAGCGTAGGTCACCACTTCACTTCTTCCAGATCATTATGGAAGCACCAACCTAGTTAATTCCCTTGAATGCCACAAAAAAACTAAACTCACAGGAGTCAGGTTTCTCAGTGGCCAAGGGGTTACAATATGACGAAGACTAGAAGGAACTTTAGTGTTGTATGAAAGAGTAAATGTCAGTATAAATACAGAGTATTTAAAACACACTATACAGAGAAAAATAAAAAATACATGTAGCTATATGTTCTCTGTGTTAGATTTCTGCTAAATTAACATTCCACAGCAATCTACAATCTGTATCTTAGTTTCCCGCATTCTTCCCATCAAAGCCTGGTACAGAGAAAGTACAGGATAGCTTAGAACACCTATGTTCCCACACACAGTGCTTAACTATGTGTGAGCATGAACGCCAGAGAGGAAGGAGACGCTGTGAGAAGTGGTGCAACTATGTCAGCGGATGGAGGCTCCAGATGGAAGGGAATCCTACTGGTCAAATCTAGGGCGATTTGAGTTATACCAAATGCATAACAGTAAAGGATTAAAATGCATTGAATAAAAGATGAACCAATGGTTCTGCCCCAACAGATAAGTAAATACATAGGAAAGAAAGAGCTCTTCTTGTAGTAGAGTATCAACTAATAAATGAGGAGAAATGATAGCAATAATTGTTAGATTCAGGCAAAATCATTACTTGATGCTAAAATAGTAGGCACAAGTTTACAGAGTCAAATCCCCATAAATTATTAACTAAAGATGGAAAAAAAAAGCGGGGCTGGAGAAATGACCCTGTGGTTAAAAGAATGTGCTGTTTCTACAGAAGACCGGGGTTGAATTCCCAGCACTCCCATGGTGGCTCACAACCATCTCTAACTCCACTTCCAAGGGACCCAACACTCTTCTGACCTCCTCCGGTACCAGGCACACACGTGTACAGTCATACAAGCAGGCAAATCATTCAAACCTGTAAAATAAAAATAAATCTTTTTTTAAATGGAAAGAATTCATTTTATAGTGGAGAAACTTTGGCAAATGATCACGGCAAACATCCCTGACAGTGAAACAAACACCATGTCATGTCATCTGATTTACTGAGAATACGTATCTTTTGTGGCAGTTTTGCCAGATTTGTATTACCTTCAACTATTTCAACATTAGACAAATCCAAGTTCAGAGACTTCCTGTAAATAACTGACCCATTTTTTCTAAGATAAAAGTGCATTTTATTTTTTTAAAAAAAAAAATTAACGTTGAAGGTTCACACACTGGGGAATAATGCAAAAGAGGAGTTACCACTTCTCTACCCCAACCCCAGAGCTCCCTGGCATCACTGTATGAGAGAATGTCAAGTCACTCTGACCTTGGGAGAAACACAGTGGGCAAAGAAACTTTCTTCTATTTGAACATCTTTCCTTCGGGCGATCTGGCTCATCTTTAGGTACCAGGACACCTTTGCCAAGGGCCTTGTGGAACGCAGACATGGTGCTGTGCAAAGAGGCAACAGGGCACATCTGGTGTAGAAAAACAAATGGTGGCTGTGGCGGTGGTGGTAATCATAAGAGAAGAAAGAAGGTCAAAGAAGATGGAAGACAGAAGGCAGACAATACCAGGGATTTGGGACATGGTCTCTAGTTCCTGAGCTTATATCAACTTAACTGAGAGAAGTTAAGTTACCCTCTGTTTCCCCAGTTCTAAGTATTCCTATTCTGGGAAACGGCCAGAACCCATGCCAGGATCTCATCACCATTCGAGCCACTCAGACCCAAGGTGGAAGGAGACGTCTGCTAAGGAAAGCCCAGCATTCCGGAGCACTGAAGAGGACCACAGGGAAGGAGGTGAGCCAGGTAACTCCTGTAGAAAACCAGTTGCTTTTATCAGGCACACAGTGTAAAAAGGTAGATTGGCAAGAACTAACACAGGGGCCAAGGTAAAGGCTTGAGGCACAGCTCAGCATGTAGCTTGGTGCTTGGGCTTTTAAAATGTTGCTGTCATGACAGACTACAGAACTATTAAAGATTAAAAGCAAATGTAAACACACTAAGTACAATGCATGACCCATAATTTGACTTTGCAATGAGAAATAAAATAGATAATTAGCACTGAAACAAAATTGAACATGGGTTGTGGATTAGAAAATATATCATAGCTAATTTTCTGATTTTTTATGGAGGTTATCTAAGAGAATTAATTTATATTTAAAGAAATACAGTGAGATAACTGGGGTATAGTGGTACAATGTCCCCAGTGCATAAATTTAAAAAAAATCACACATATTTGTATTTGTATTTATCTACATATAAACACATATATAATGTATACATGTGTTTGTGTAGAAGGAGGGAAGGGAGAACAGAATGATAAACTGAACACTATGTTAACACTTGGTAAATCTAGGTGAAGGGAAAAGTATAAAAACTCAAAATGGCCAGGCAGGCTGGGCGGTGGTGGCGCACAACTTTAATCCCAGCACTCGGGAGGCAGAGGCAGGCGGATCTCTGTGAGTTCGAGGCCAGCCTGGTCTACAAGAGCTAGTTCCAGGACAGGAACCAAAAAGCTACGGAGAAACCATGTCTTGAAAATCAAAAAAAAAAAAAAAGAACAGAAAAGAATGTACCATTTGTCCTGTTGTCCCTATATCTCAGTGTGCCTTTACTTTAAAGACAATTCAATTTTATTAGAAAAGATGAATGAGTTTGTAGTTTATAAAACACAACTATGTGTTGAGGTATTTCAAGTAAGGAAAAGTTTAGCAGCCAGAGACTCAATAGAATGTATTGAAGGGTTCGTATTATATGTATACAAACATAAGGAATGGAAAAAATAGACGCCCTAATGCTCATGAAGCACCTAGATCCTAAATATTCATGTTACAAATGATACACATATATGGTACTAAATATTTATGATACAGTAAATACAAAGAAAGGGTCCATAAAAAATTAATATTCATGAGTCCTTAATCCAGCCACCCAACAATGATGTGACTATGGCCAAGATGCTTGCTACCCAAGGAACACAAAATTCATGACTATTCATCAAGCTTCCTGGGAAGCTTCAACTGTGGCAGACATGCTCATTCCTTTATTGTCTCTGATAAAGACAGAATGTTCCGTGGCTGTGTTTCCCTAAGGGGCTCCTTGTTGGAATTTCAACTCTTGTCCTGATGACCATACCAAGAGCAGGAAAAACTAAAGTGGCAGAAAGGATGGACATAAAAATACTGTCTATCGCAGAATTTGAAATATGGCTCTGCCTGCTTCCACCTTAACCTAATTATATTATCTTTCCCTCTTGCTTCTTTCTGTAGACTGATGTGACAAGTCATGAGAGTGAGCTTTCATGTTATTTTCTCTGCTTTCTAAGACCTCTGGGATGGGCTGTCTGGTATGTGCTTAGAGGTTATTACTGTATCAGGGTAATTTCCCACACAGCACTTAGGGCAACCAAGTAATACAGGGAAGTTTCTTTCTTTTCTTTTTTTTCCTTCAAGACAGGGTTTCTCTGTGTAATAGCCTTGGCTGTTCTTGAGCTCACTTTGTGTGACCAGGCTGGCCTCAAACTCTCAGAAATCTGCCTGCCTCTGCCTTCCAAATGCTGGGATTAAAGGTGTACGCCACCAAGCCTGGCAGCAAGAAGTTTCTTTTTAAAGGGGCATTCCAATGAGCAGAAGACATTATGATAAAGTGACAGACAGATATGACATATAACCTGGTTAAAACAAAATCCACATACACAAAACCCAATTTAAAAAAATGGAATGTAATCTATTCTCTAAATCAAAGTATCAACTCAGAAACACAGCAGAAAAATAAACTTGTTAAACAACTCTCTGAAGATCTAAAGAATAAAAAAATTTCATTCCTACAAAACTACCACCTGGGAGGTAGAGGCAGGAGGATCAGGAGCTGAAAGTCATCTTTGGCTACAAATGTGCAAGGCCAGACTGGCTTCCTAAGACCCGGTCTCAAAACAACAACATACAAGCTTTCCTTTTATCAGCATGTACTGTGGCAAACACCGTGATGACATTTTGAAGGAAGTGTGTTTCTGTGGTTCTCCATTCCTCACTTCTAACCCGCTGGCTTCCCTGTTCCTGACTTGCAGCCTCCCCACATGACTCTTCTCACCTGTCATGTCCCACGTGACCTCCTGCCTACCCTCTACCTTTCTTCACCGCCTATCACCCTCCCCTTGGACTCCTTTCCAGAATTAGACTTTTCCCACACGGATGTCCTGTATACGTTATAAGCAGGATCTGTACATTTAGAAGAACATGAGATTTGTTTTTCTGAGTCTAGGTGACCACACTTATATAATTATTATTATACTTTCTAGATTCATCCATTTTTTTCTTTTCCAATTTCATGATTCATTTTTCTTTAACATATGCACCACATTTTCATTATCCATCTGTTGATGGCCATTTAGAATGGTTCCATTTCCCTGCTATCAGGAATAAAATAATCAACATGGATGCGCAAGTGTCTCTGTGGAGGGTATAGAGTCCTTCGGGTTTGTTTCTAGGAGTGGTATAGCTGAAACCCAAGGCATTTTATTGAACAAATAGTCTGCTTTCTCCAACAAGCAATTGCAAGAAAGACAAAACAAGACAGAGAGGGAGTCTATATATTTGAAAAACAAAGACAAACTTCGACCGAATGGCCCTTTGCAGACCCTGGCAAGGACAAGCAAAACAACTAGAAATAGAAGGTCTGTATGGAACAATCTGAAATGCTAATACTTATGCCTTGGGGTGGGACTCTGGTGATGACAGTTACACGGTCACAGCTTAAAGAGAGTTTTGGCTTTGGACAGATTTGCCTTAAATGACTGGTGGGAGTGGAGTCAAAGTATCTACAGATGGATTAAGACAGGCCACAGGTTCATGACTGTGAAGGTAACGAGGCCACAGAAGTTTACTGTTAGTATACATAAATGAGATATCATCAAATGGTTTTGTTTAAGAAAAAGAAAAAGGGGCCGGGCGGTGGTGGCGCACGCCTTTAATCCCAGCACTCGGGAGGCAGAGGCAGGCGGATCTCTGTGAGTTCAAGGCCAGC
>NC_022013.1:26990942-27020381 GCF_000317375.1 Microtus ochrogaster
AAAAAAAAAAAAAAAAAAAAAAAAAAAGAAAAGAAAAGAAAAGAAAAGAAAAAGAAAAAGGCAAGATAAGAATGCAAAACTTTCACATAATCATCAGTAAAGGGCTCTGAACTGTGGGTCCTGGCTGACACCTGGACCACCTACAGCTGTTCTGTTCTACACAGTTCTGTACCGTGACAACCAGAGAATGAAACCCAGCCGTGATGAAGGGTACAGCTAAAGGAATCAGAGAAAAACAAGACCTGAAAACTCAAATCCAAATCCACCCTACTTTAGGACTCTTGTAGTTTTATAAACCAATACATGCACCTTATTGCTAGTCATTTGAGGTGGGTTTTCCAATAATTACAAATGAAACTATCTCCCACCCACTTTCAACCTAGTCACATTTGTCCGCATGTACTAGCTTAAACATCCAGTAGATCCCCATCATAACTTTTAGTCCTACTCAAGTCCATTTCCTATTCTGTTTCCAAGATTTCCTTTTCCTTTATGATAACATGCATGTAACATGAAGTATACCTTTCAGCCTTTTTGAAGTGTACTCCTTGACAGCTTCTGAAAAATATTTCTGATGAGCTACCTTGCCCAGAACACAAACTGAGTAGGTCAGGGTACCAGGCAGGAAAAATTTCAGTATATTTAGCTGGATGGTCAAAGATAATTTTACTAGCCTCTCTATGCCTATTTCTTCACTTATTTTTTAAAAAAAGAAAACTATATCCTGGCTATAATTATATATCCATATATTTCATATATATCCATATATTTCAAATATATCCATATATTTCAATATGGATACTCTTTATACTCTTTACACTTTAATGTACAAATACGATTTTAACCTGACAATATGTTACACAAGAAGGTGCAGAGAACACTATGGAATTTGGACAAGAACTGAGGATGCTGATAAAATTCTATAATATACAAGAGAGGTCCTAGAATGAAGCACTGCCTGATCAATAGTTCTATAGTTGGGAAACCCTGATTTAGAGATTTAGGGGAAGAAATAACATATTTGCTCAACAGGGTTGTTCTCAGAAAACTGTAAAATGCTTTGAATAGTAATAGTAATTAGCTCAAAGTACATGGTATAATAAAATAATGGTTTTTATTTTAATTCAGTACATTTAGAATAATTTATCTACTAGCAACAACAACAAAACCTGATCGTAAGTACCACTGTGCACTAATTTACCTTTCAGACTAGTTTTCCCTCCACTTTACTACATAAACCTTGCCAAATCTGTTGCTTCACTACCACCACCTAGATGTCCTACCTCCATGGCCTACATCCAAACCATTTTCTCCATCTTCAATGCCTATCTCAGGGTCTTGTTTCAAGCGGCCTCCTTTACTACAGAGATCTGACTTCAGACTGCTGAGCTGAAAGTGATCTCCCTGGACTAGCCTCCAGCACCACTCCCGACCTGTACCAGTCTCTGAATGGCACTGTGGCCACTGTAAGCCTCATATCCTGAACTAACCTGTAGTTAGACTTTCCTCTTTGCTTAAACCACTGTCCAGCAAACACCTTTCCTCCCAGGGCCTCAGTGCTACTATCCTTTCTTCTAAGAAAAAAAGGAAACATTTGTTAATTTATTTATTTATGGGGGGTGGGGTGGGAAGGAAGGCTCGTCTCGTGGGGCACGTGTGCAAGTCGAAGAACGACTTGCCAGGGTCAGTACAGGGTCAGTGTCTCCTTCCACCACGTAGTAGTTCCTAGGGCTCGACCTCAAGCTGAGCCAGCTCACTGGTCTAGATGCTCTTACAATACAACTCTTAACTGATCGCTCTGCCTCTGCCTCCTTTTCCTCTAAGTCCTCACTCTTCGAAATTGTGTCTTTAATCTTTTCCTGTCCTCAATAATCACATCTACCTGCAACTCCAGTCTCGGCTTCGGAGTCACACTGCAGTCTTAGCTCTATTTGTAACTACCCACTTTACCGCATTTCTCAGACAACATATCTGGACCTATCCATCTAGCTCAAAAATATTCATCTGCATTCCCACCCAACCCGCTGCTCCTCTGTTAACTGGTGTCACAGTTTACCTTCCCAGTCACAAATCTCCAAATTTCACTTTCTCTAAATCCTCAGGTGGCCTTATCCTCATTTATACTCTTCAAAATCACCGATGGATACCGGGCAATGGTGGTGCACGCCTTTAATCCCAGAACTTGGGAGGCAGAGGCAAGCAGATCTCTGTGAGTTAGAGGCCAGCATGGTCTACAAGAGCTAGTTCCAGGACATCCAGGACAATTACACAGAGAAACCCTGTCACAAAAAAAAAAAACAAAAAAACAAAAAAATTCACCCATGTATCCCAAATTCAGTCCTTTAGAAACACTAAGGATTAAATTTCTGCAATATTTCTCTGCCTCTTGCTTCTTTTCCCTTCCTTTGGCCCATGGAATGTTCTCAACTAATAAAAGCATACAGCAAGTCAGACTTCCCTGGTTTTGATCCTGGTTCCATTGGTTTGGTGCCTTTGGATAAACTCCAAAAGCCACAAGTCTCATTTTCCTCCCCAGTAAAACTGGGATGAGTAACAGTTTCCACCTCTTGAGGCCATCAGGAGGATTAAAATGAGATACTATGTGAAGTGTATGACACCCAGGAACTGCTCAATGAATACAGCAGATTTATTATTATTTCCACCCCACCTTGAGCCCTCATCACCTCTTGCCCAGACTCTTCAATAATGTCCCAAATGGCCTCTTTGTACTGAGTCTCTTTTTCACCTCATGGCTACTCATCCCTTGTAAATATTTAGGAGCCAGGACTTCTATGAGAATTTAACAATATCTGCCGGGACATAAAGAAATGGGACAAGGTATATTATGACAGCAAATGATTTTATCCCACTAACTAGATGGGATAAGAAAAAGGGGCTGGGTAGCTGTCTTTAAGTACGAGTGCTTGTTATACAAGTCTGAGGACCTGAGTTTGGATCTCACACAAAAAGCAGGGTTGGTGGAAGCACACACCTATAAGGCCAGCACTGAGAGGGAAGAAAAGTGAGGACCCCTGGAGTTTGCTAGCCAGTAAATCTAGCCAGATTGGCGAGCTGCAGGTTCAATGAGAAATCTTGTCTCAAAAAGAGGAAGGCAGTTCTGCCTATGGTCTTCACAGACACACACACACACGTGTACCTACACACACGTACACACAAAAGACAATATAGCTACTAAGGTGAAAATGAGAAATTAGCACTACAAATTGGGCCTTAAGGGGGGTATGATGGCTCCCGTTTGCAATCACAGCACTCCAGGGGCTGAATAAGACAACTCACATAAATTCCAAGCTAGCCAGAACTGTACAGAAAGAACCTGTGTCAACACACACACACACACACACACACACACACACCACAGGCATGGTGGTTGCATGCCTTCAATTCCAGCACTTAGAAGGCAGAGACAGGAGGACCTGTGTGATTCCAGGCCAGTCTGGTCTACATAGTGAGTATGAGGCTAGCCAGGACTATACTACATAGTAAGACTACACCACACCACACCACACCACACCACACCACACACACACACACACACACACACACACACACACACACACACGAGTGTGGGAAGGAGAAAGGCAGAGACAGGAGGACCTGTGTGATTCCAGGCCAGTCTGGTCTACATAGTGAGTATGAGGCTAGCCAGGACTATACTACATAGTAAGACTACACCACACCACACCACACCACACCACACCACACACACACACACACACACACACACACACACACACACGAGTGTGGGAAGGAGAAAGGGAGTGGGATTCATTCCAAGAGCTTCTACAGCCATCAGCTGGAAGAGTCAAAAGAACAAAACATCAGAGGTAATCGCAGTTATGTTGCTGCTTGAATGTGTTGCTTTCATCTCACAGCTCAACCTCTCTAGGCTACATGAGACACTGTCTTTCCAAAACCAAACACTAATGAATACATACACTCTCTAAAATATGGGGCCTATGGAATATTTTTCAGGACAAGAAGAGTATTATTCATGCAAATACCTCTTATCTGCTTTCTAGGTATCACAATGCCAGTGTCTCTTATTGGTTTTACAATTCAATTAATTTATTCTTTGTCCAAAATTAATTCTGCATTAATCATTTTGAATTGCCTTTTCAACATACAGTTCTAAAGCTGATGATATTTTGTATAACAAAAGTTAGGAAGGGACAAGTAAGATTGCTCAGTGGATAAAGGCCTGCTGCCAAGTCTGACAGCTTGAGTTCCAGCCCTGGAGCCCACATGCTAAAGCAAGAACCGACTCCAGCAGGTTGGCCTCTAATGAGTAGGTGTGTGATGCACGCACAGCATATAAATGTAATAAATAAATTATTTCTAAAACTTTGAACATTTCTAACAACAACAACAACAAAAAGCCTGCACATTATCCTAAAAATTGTTGGGTCAACATTTTGAATAAATGAATACAATTATTAGCTTTGAAATATTTGCCTATTAACCTTTTTGTGTTTATGGCAAGTAAAAATGCAGCAAAAATTAAAAAAAAAATCTTACCTTTTTTTCTAGTCACTCTATGTAAGATTATGTTTTGAAGATTGTCAATAGGAGCTGGAGAGATGGCTCAGTGGTTAAGAGCACTGGCTGCTCTTGCAGAGGAATAGGATTCAATTCCCAGCACCTACATGGCCGCTCACAACTGTCTATAACTCCAGTTCCACAGGATCTAACACCCTCACAGACATACATACATGCAGTTAAAACACCAATGCACATAAAATAAAAACAATAATGAAACAAAAAAGCCTGTCAGTAAAGCAAAACAAAGGTGACCATGGCACCCATCTCTAGCCCAGCACTGAGGCAGAGCACTACTATGAAGTTGAGGTCAGTCTGAGCTTCACAGCAAGCACCTGGCCAGGTGGATACACAGTGAGATGAAAGGATGTCTCAGAAAATACACACACACACACACCTTAAAGAATCTATCTTCCTCGGATCTTTTTATCCATGTCAGTGGCTGCCCTGGCTCTCTCCTGCGCAAATGTGGAGCACACTGACATCAGAGTTGTGAATCCTCCGGTAAAACAATGCAAAGCACCGGCAGAGCACCGGCAGAAGGCGGATTGCACTGACAGTATAGTCCCATACTTCCTTTCTCCTCAAGTGTGTTCCAGTACTCCAGAATCCAGTGACCGGCCTGACATACATCCCGAAAGTAGGGCATGTCTGCTCAGAAGCCTCTGGGAGAGGGAACGGCACAGCGTTCACTTTTGTGCTACAAGCACCTCTCAGCTTCAGATGGCGAAAACGCCCCGGGTCCTCTCCGTCTTCTAGCTTCCACACAGGAAATGTTGCCAATTTCCCTGTTTCTCACTCATAGCCTCATCAGTCCTCCAAATAGATATTTAGTATAGTGCTTCCCATTTTTTATATCAGTTTTTAGAAAGTATTATCTGTGCTTCCTATTAGGCATAAACACAAAAATTTCTTCTAAACTAACAAACACGTTCCTAAATGGGGGAATTCATCTACTCTTTAACCCAGATGTGCAAATCCTGAAAACACTGCCCTATGTATAAGGCTAAACAATAAAGCAGGATTAAACCATTGAGCCACATATCTTCACAGTCCTGAAACTGGAAACCAGTCACCCTCCAAGAAACATCCAGAGAACATTTTGCAAGCACTGAAGAACTTCACTAATTTTTTTAAGCATTCCACAACATGAGCTCCTAAAGCAAGAGTTAAGGAATTACAGCAGGAGGCCCCCTTCCTGTTATTCTGCAAAGACTGGGCTATGGAGGGAGTGTTTTAATTGCCATGGTACTACAGGATTTTTGTGTCAACAGCATATGCCTCTCCCAACCCCCCCCCCCCAAACTACTTCTACATCAAAAAGAAAACCTCAAAGCAGGGAGGTTTTGTTTATCTGATTTTATGATCAAAATACATTTAGAAAAAGGGGTATGCCTCGATGATATGATATTAAGTGAAAACAGCACCATACAGTCAGAAAACTAAAACTGGTTTTAATGGGTGCCTTAACAAGGATTTAAAATGTGTACGGACGGGTGGTAGAGGAATAAAGAATGACAGCAAAAATTAATACTGCACTTCAACAGAGACCACCTTTCATCCTATAAAGCCTGAAGAGCAGCCACCATGACAAATGTCAAAATCAATATAGCACCACGGACCATCCACCTTCTTCCAGTAGTAAACTCAGATTTCTTGGTAGGGTAATCACAATTATAACTGAGAGGGAAATGTATGCAGCACAATGAGGAAAACACCACAAATTGAAGCCATTTTAGGAAAACACGACAATTTGCTCGTTGAATTTACACACACACACACACACACACACACACACACACACACACACACACGCGCTATTCAATAAAAGGAATCTGGACAACCCATCCCGCGATCAGTCAAGGGCACCTCATTTAAGACCAAACCTGCCTTCTTTCTTTTTCCTAGTGCTGGTCTCCCATCATCTCCCTGAACCTGTACCGGAAGACATACATGGGGGAAGGGGTGGAATCAGGAACAAAAACCGGGATGTGGACACCATCGGGAGGAAGAGGAAGACAAGACACCACTTACCTGTCCCAAAGGCTTTGGCCACCAGCCAGGCCAGATTGCAGGAGATTTTGGCCCTGGAGAAGTCATAGTGGTCAAAGGGCTTGATGGCTGGAACAATGAACGTCCTTCTCATCTCCCGCGGGTCTGCAGCATCCCCCATCTTTCACGGCGGCTGGTCGGGACGGCGGGACGACAGCCTTCACATGGTGTGGCGAAGAGGGACTTCAGATCGTCCGCACCGGTCGCGGCCCTCCCGGGCGCCGGGCGCGGAAAAACTCAGCTGCGCTCGTCGCGAGCCCGCCACCGCCCGCGGGAGCCGCCGCGGCCCCGGGCATAGACGTGAGGCGGCGCCGGGCAGCGCTCGCTCCGGCCCCGGTCTGCCCCGCCGCCTCCCCTTTGTCTCCGTTTAGTCACACGGGCTCGGAGGAGGGTGGCGGCTGCGAGGGCCCGGAATGCTCGGGCGGGGGCAGCCTGGACGATCACGTCGCGGACAGTGTCCCGGCCATGGCGGAGCGCGCACGCCCCGCCTCACTCACGGCCGCCCCTCGGGCCGCGGGACCCGCCGCGGAAAACGTCAGAATCGCTGCAGCGCGCGAGCCGCCCGCGGCCCGGCGCTTCCCCGGCGCTCCCGTCGCCGCCGCCCGCCTCCTCGGCGAAGCTCACTGCCGAGGCAGCGGCCCTGAGGAGGCCGCAAATCACGGGCTAGCGCCTTCTGCCTTATCGGGCTCGCCCTCGTATTTTCCGCTACCCCTCCCGATGCCGGCCGCGTCGCTCCCCTCCAGCCGCCGCCGCCGTCGCCGCTGCGGTTTTCCGGCTGCGGCACTGGATGGAAAGAGCAGATGGTGAGACTGAGCATGCGCTTGGCGCGTCCGGCCCCGCCCCCGCCGCTGCCTGGCGTCGCCGCGCGCACTGAGCATGCCCAGCCCGCGTCGGGCTCGGCGCCCCTGCCCATTAATCAACAGAGTGCCCGCTTGAGTGGACGTCCTGTACGTCCCCGGCTTCGTGCTGCCGCCGCTGACACTGCTAGAGGAGGCCAGGAGAGAAAGGGAGGAGAGAGGCTTTTTCCTCCAGATACACTTGGTTCAGCCGAGAGAACTCATATTTATTCCAAATGCTGCTTATGTCACTCACATTGCTGCGAACCTGCCTTGCACACCTGCTTAGTCCTTGCAGTAACCCTGAGAGATGGGTGTTACAACTGGTTAACCACGAAATGGAGGGATGCAGTGAGTTAAGGCACCCACGGGGTTTAGACAGGATTGAAGCTCAGTTTAAAGTCTCTAAACTTGTATTGTATTTATATAAAGACATTTTAACCTGATACTCCCCACCGAAGTTTTCTAAGTGAGGGGACAGGTTTTCGGTGCCTTCCGTTTCCTCATAGAAAGAAGCAGAAATCGTTTCACACACACACACAAATGCACAATTATGGTTTGTCGTAGGTTCCCTGAGATGGGCATGCTTTCTCAGACCTGTGCGCTGGTCCTGTCACTGAGGTCTCTCTGTCCTTGTGACTTTAAGCTCCTCCAGAAACTCCCTCCAGAAAGCCTTCCCTAATAACTGCCAACTTCCCAAGCAGAGGTGCCATATAGGCCCCTCCCGGGTTGTTTCCAGAGCAATGCATACCCTTTATGTTATCACTCTGGCCACACTGTATGCCAGTCACTAACTGTCATTCACACAGATGACATTGTCTATCTCTAGGACTATATGATGCTCACCCTAACAGTGGTTGCTCTATTAATGGGTGGATGTTACTGTAATTAATACTGAGTTTGGTTAACTCAGTTATTCTGAGTTTTGGTAGTTCCTTGAGTCTTATTTTAACACATTGTACTCTAATTTCGATTACATAATTCTATTTTGTTTTCATTTTACAGAGAGCTAAGACTCAGAAAAACGTCTTAAATTGCATATATAGTAGAGGCACACTCACAGTTTGAACCAGAACTATCTTACTTTACACAACTAGGGCCTCCCCGTTATTATCAGTCGTTTTTATTATCCATTGTTATCAGGGAAGACATATGAAACATGAGGGGAGGAGCTTTGGACCCTACTAACTCCATTGGCAAGCCCCTCCCTTTTGATTCTGCTTAATCCCTAGAAACACTTCTCTCTGAACCCCATAAGGCGTTACAGATAAGCCGCACTAACAATGCAGAACAGGAAAATAAAACGCCAATAATAGCAATATGCCATTGGGGGATTGGCATATTTTTTCAGTAATTCAATTCATACTAATAGGGTTTTTCTCATAGGCAAGGCCCTTTGTAAAATTAACATATAAATACTGGTGATGAAAGCACATTCAAATGGTGGCCAGTTTCCACATCTATGTGATGAAATGGGCACTAATTATCTTCCTGTTCTAGGTGTAAGACTGAGGATCATAGAGATCAAGTG
The DNA here is from genome assembly GCF_000317375.1 of Microtus ochrogaster. NCBI lineage: Eukaryota > Metazoa > Chordata > Mammalia > Rodentia > Cricetidae > Microtus > Microtus ochrogaster. Next base: position 26,999,919 of record NC_022013.1, read on the forward strand.
GCATGGCGTGACCAAGATTTCTGGGTCCACTTGTATTGGAGTCTAGCGTCAAATTCAAGTCCAGGTCTTCTGTCTCCACTCCTCACTTTTCTGGGCCTTCTTCTTTCTTCTTCTTCTTCTTCTTCTTCTTCTTCTTCTTCTTCTTCTTCTTCTTCTTCTTCTTCTTCTTCTTCTTCTTCTTTTTCTTCTTTTCTCCTCTTCCTCCTCCTCCTCGTCCTCGTCCTCGTCCTCCTCGTCCTCCTCCTCGTCCTCGTCCTCCTCGTCCTCCTCTTCTTCTTCTTCCTCTCTCTCTCTTCCCCTCCCTCCCTCCCTTCCTTCCTCCCTCCTTCTCTCTCTCTCTAGTGGCTGCTGGCACATATACAAATAAACAGCATGTAGTGTAAAACTGATACATGCTGTAAGAGATTTTTAAAAAGCACAACAAAAATACATGGGTAGGGAGTACTTGGAAGGTGTCTTAAAGACTTCTGTTACATCTAATGTTCTTAAATCCAATTTCAACTGGATTCTAGCACACTCATATCAAGTTAAAAGAAATCGGTAGCCTAGAAAAAGGAAGTGTTACTGAAATACTATGCCTTTTATTATATGAATCTACAAGCAAATAAAAGATTCTCAAAGCCAGCGAGCAACCTGACCAGACCGAATCACCTTTGTGCTGCCTATGATCTAGCACGGCCCTGTGCGCAGACGAGGTTGAATCCCATTGAAAACCATTTCAACCTAAATAAAGTGCATGAGGAAGAGAAGAAGACAAAGACAGTGGCTGAGACTTGTCCCTTGACTGGACAGTGATGCCTAGAAAGGATACTATTACTATGACCCCAATTGGGAAGGAGTATGTTTAGGAATGAGGCGGGGAGCGGAGCACTGAAACAATGAGCAGCTTTTACTTTCAGAGAGGCCATGAAACAACTCGGGGTCACAGAGGGAGGCTGCCATTAACAAGGAAACACCCTGAGTATAAAGGAGGAAGATTCATTTTCAGGGTGGCAGACACTCTAATAGGGTGCTCTTTGTGACACCTTCAGAATGATCCTTTTTAGAGCTGGAAATCTCTGCAGACTATCACTGTCAAAAAGAAATGCTCTCCTCTGCCTTCTGGCGACAACTGACTTTGTTTGAAGTGAAAACAAAGCCCAGTGATTCTTTGGGCCTGTTCATCCAACTGCACAGCTTCCTTCAGCTTTTCATTTCTGGGTCTGGGGTCTCAAGTCCATCAGGTGTTCCTATCCCCCTGCATACACCACTTTCTTCTTTATCTTGTTTCCCTCCCGTTTCCTGGAAACCCGAAAATGCCAAGCAGGCTTCTTTCCTTATGGTCATCCTCTACTTCCACCTTTCAATAGACTTGTGTTTCTTCATTCAGTCCTCAGCCAGTGCTGATGGAGCTCCCACGTGCTGAACCAGACAGCTGAAGAAGCAGCTGCCTTAGCTGGGCATGGTGACATGGGCCTGTAATTCCAGCACTGCGTAAAAGAGGTGAAGATAGGAGGATCAGAGGTTCAATGCCATCCTAGGATGCATGAATTCAAGGCCAACCTGAGTTACACGAGACTAGTCTCAAAAACAAGGAAAGAAAAAGGGGGGGGGGGGAGAAAGGAAAAGAGAAACTACAAGGAGGAGAGGAAGCAGCAACAGCAAATTCTTGCTGAGAAAGAGTGGAAACACAGAACCCCCGTGATCCGAAAAGCCCAGTCTGTCTTCACTGTCAGGTCTGTGTCACCAGAGTTTAAAAGCCTTGTTACTTCCCCTACAGAAAATGTCATCATAGTGTAGCTCAGGTGACAGAGTGCTTGTGTGTGCCTGAGAAGCCCTGGGTTTGACCTCCAGCATTGGGCCTGGGGGCACACACCAGGAATCCCAGCTCTAGGGAAGTAGAGATAGGAAGATCCAGAGGTCAAGGCTATCCTGGGAGGCACAGCGAGTTTGTGACCAACCTGGGCCACTTAAGACCCTTCTCTTCCAAAGAAAGGGAGAAAGGGAGGGGCAGGAAGGAGGGGGACAGAGCACTGATATTATTTTGAATAGAGTACCACTGATATTATTTTGAATAGTGTATGTGTGTTCATAGATCATTCAGAGTTACAGTGGTAGCAGCTAGCACTCACTGGGAGCTCTCTGGGCACCAGGCTGTGTTCGCTGTATGTTAACTTACTTAATCTCATCACAGCCCCGTGATCCTCCTTTGACGGCTAAAACCACTGAGAAGAAGGCATAAGTAATTAGAAGACCTTAGGTTGTTGGAATTTAGGAGAGAGACTGTAAGAAATACGAATCATCTAGGTTAAGAATAGGGATTGGAAATGCAGCTAAACAATGTATCACTCAATATTCATGGGGTTTTGAATTCTACCACAAGCATACACACAGGCAGACAGACAGACAGACACACACACACACCAGGTGGAGAGATGTATGGGAACTCTTAGTTAATCAATGGCAATAACGGTTTCGTTGGATGTGTAGCTGCCTCTGATAAGCCAGTGTGAGACCAGCATCTGCACCATGTGTCATTTCTAGATACAGCTGTGACCGTCATCTGAGGAGTTAACAAGCTTTCTTAAGAATCACCTCATCAGTCTTGACAACAGTTCTAGTGTACTATGATGTCGAGTGTGTGCTTAGCATGACAGAAACACTCAGAGACCACATAACTTCCCAGATCCATGCCATGACTCAGCGTCTGCACAGAGTGGAGAAAGCTGGCCCCAGGGCCCCAGGTCCAGCACTGGAATTCTCTGGCATCCTATAACAAAGTGTTTCTATTTATTCCTTATGCAAACCAACTTTCTTGAGTCACCAGTACTAAGTAAAGCTGCCATCATGTTTGAACACCATTGAAGGAGCGTTCAGAGGTAACTAAGAGATTACTGGGCTATAAGTAAAGACCCCAGGCCAACCCTGCTCTTCGTTTGTGCTGTGTGACTGTCAGAGCCACGTGGCTCTCAGATTTCTATTGCTATAGCAGTAGGTGGGCCCAGGCGGCTTCTGAGGTACCGCCTTACGTCAACAGTTACGGTGGAGAGGCACCTCTGTATCTTTCCAGATTACAACCGAAGGTCAAATAGGTCATGTGCCTGGCACTCAGCCTCTAAATCTTGACTTACTTTTATACTTCCACGGAGTTTTATTGTGCAGTAAGTTTAAGGGAAATTATAGAGCAGGAAACAGGACCTTCCAGCGAAGCTTGAGATCAAACGCCAAAGGGAAGAACTCTGGAGAGAGGGGGGATGGAAGCAAGCATTGTTGATTAAATACAGAACCCTGTGAGGTTTGGTTAGCACATCAACACAGCCTGTAGACGCCAACAAGGGTGAGAGTTTTAGAACAACTTCTAGATAGCTAGGAAGAGTTTTCTTTTCTGTCAATTTGATAGGTATAAGCCCATGCCCATGGGTAGAGAACTGATCAGATAGGCATACACAGGGGTCCACAGCAGCATACCGAGAGATCGCCAGAACATCAGAGTAAAAAGAGGAAAATATGGAACAGCCTTAGGGTGACAGCACATTCTATATGCGTATACATAGACATATTTTTTAGTTAGCTGAAGATGTAGCTCAGTGGTAGTGCATGCTCCTATCTCGCAAGAGGCTCAAGATTTGACCTCCAGCATTGCAGGACAAACAACACGTGGAACAGCCTGGATAACTCATGGACACTTGTAGTTAAGGAAAAGAGGGGACTCCTTTTTTTTGGTTGATTTTGCTTCATTTTGCTTCATATGCATCTTTAGCCCAAATAACTGACAGTTTCTTTGATCTGACGCTTGCCCACATCTTGGAAACATCTTTCCTGCTCTGGCCACACTGCCGAGACCGTTCCCACGGAGCCTCCACACGATACCTTGTTGTGACTCTTGGGCTCTTGCTCCTTGGCTTCTTTGGCATGCAGGCCTTTTGAGGGCCCCTTTGTTCTGACGCCTGCCTCCTGGCAGGTTCTGTGGCCTTCCAGTCAGCACCTGGTTCTCTCACTTTGCAATTCCCTTGCTGCCCAGCTTCTGACCTTCTTGCTCTCCTGCTCTGTGGAGGAGTTGCTCAAGACTGCATTCTTGTTTGCCTTCTTTTTCTTTCTCAATCACTTGGCATCACAGTGTCCTCTTTTAGGTTGGTGGAATTTTGAAACAGGGTCTCTCAGTGTAGCCCAGGCTACCCTTGAACTCTCAGTCCTATGCCATGTCCCATTGCTGGGGTTGTAGGTGTTTAGCACCACACAGTATTTCAAAATGACTGTGTGGTCCATTCTCCCACACAGACAATTTTTTGATGTGCATCTTGGCTCCTGAACCCTATCTTTTCTTCTCCTCCTCCTCCTTCTTATTTTTTGGGTTTGTTTGTTTATTTTGTTTTTGACATAGCCTTTCTCTGTGTAACAGTCCTGGCTGTCCTAGAGCTTACTCTGTTGAACATGCTGGCTTTGAACTCACTGAGATCGGCCTGCCTCTGCCTCCCAAGTGGCTGGGATTAAAGGCGTGCGCCACCACCTCCCAGCCTCTGTCTTTACATGTGTTGATCCAACAATAGCCCTACAACTTCAAATTTAGCAAGATTTAAAAAATAAAACAAAACAGGCCCCTCACGTGGCCTCTAGATTCTGCTAGTGCTAACTGTCTGCTGAAAATGTGATATCTATTCTCTAGCCTCCCTCCCTCTCTCTCGTGGCATTCCATCTAAGCTCTTCAGTGCTAGAGATGGCCTAGGGTAAGACTTCTTCCTGCTCTTACAGAGGACAGGAGTTCCGTCCTCAGCACTGATATGGATCTTCTGGTCTCCATGGGCACCTGTGCGCACATTCATATGTACACACACACTCACTCACACACATGCTTGTGTGTGCATGCTCACTAAGAGAGAGACCACATCTTTTGCGGGAGTCAGGAGGTGGTTATTGAGACAGGGTTTCTCTGTGTAGCTTTGGAGCTTGTCCTGGAACTTGCTCTGTAGACCAGGCTGGCCTTGAACTCACAGAACTCTGCCTGCCTCTGCCTCCTGAGTGCTGGGATTAAAGGTGCCACCACCGCCTGGCTGAAACTACATCTTAAAAGAATAATCTCTCCCTTCTACCTACTCTTTTGCATTCCTGAAAACTTTACACTTACTTCCTCTCTTTTGAATGCCCAGGCTAGCCCACTAATCTTCCTAACCCTGAAGTGTGAAGAGTCAAGAGTAGCCAGAGATATCAAGCTTCAGTGAGTTCATAAACTAGCACATTGTGTGGCCATTCTCCTCATTTTATATAAGATTGATAAAGGCTCAGATGGATTATGGAACTTCTCAAGGTCTTCAGAGAACAGCAGCACTGATGCCCAAACTTCTGCCTCCTGACTTCTAGTTCCAGAATTATCCTACATTGTAGCTTACCAGACAAAAATCTAAATATGTGCCTTGACTTTGAGGTCATTCTACAAAATGGTTTGTATTTGCATTTGTGTTTTTTCAATTCTCACCTGTACATATAAAATCAAACTATTCTTAGGATTTTGGATGGATTTAACCATTCCATGGCTTATCTCTTGACAAATTTCAATGGTGTCTTTGGAGAGTCTGTGAGCTATCAAAATCCTTTCATCTTTCAATATTCAACTTCAGTGTCATAGCTTTCTCTGTCCTGCCCTTGGCTTGCTGGCTTACAGTGTGCACTCCCCATGCACGTATACACACACACACACACACACACACACACACACACACACACACACTCCTTATATACCTCTTCCCAAAGACAGAGGTGATCTTATTTTACTGGATGCGCTCTAGTTGTTGGATAAATGAAGGTATTGATAAAATAAAAGGTCACCACCACCAACAAAATCTGCACTGACACACTTTCTAGGATCATGAAGTAGAACATATAAGTGTCCTGGAGTTGTCTCTTCTTAATTGAACAATTTCCTCCTTAAGACATAAAGGGGAAACTACCAATAAATAAATTGATTAGTCAATAAATAACACTTTTTTTTTTTTTTTTGGTTTTTCGAGACAGGGTTTCTCTGTGGCTTTGGAACCTGTCCTGGCACTAGCTCTGTAAACCAGGCTGGTCTTGAACTCACAGAGATCCACCTGCCTCTGCCTCCCGAGTGCTGGGATTAAAGGCGTGCGCCACCATCGCCCGGCAATAAATAACACTTTCAAGGCTCAGGGAGTTCATGAAAGTTCAAATTCCACAATGACCACCCCCCCCCATTTGCTTACATTTCCATACAATAAAAACTTAGCTATCTTATGTGGGAATTAAAAACGAGTGACACTCTTTAAAATATCCATTTCTTGGCTGGGCGGTTGTGGCGCACGCCTTTAAACCCAGCATTTGGGAGGCAGAGGCAGGTGGGTCTCTCTGAGTTCAAGGTCAGCATGGTCTACGAGAGCTAGTTCAAGGACAGGCTCCAAAGCTACAGAGAAACCCTGTCCTGAAAAAGAAAAAAAAAATCCATTTCTTATGAAATAGCAGTAGTTGTAGCTAATAGTTGAACTGTAGTGTGTCCTCATTTCATAAGATGAAAAGATTGACAAGGGTTTCTCCAGTTCACTCATTCGTTCAAAACACTTGCGATTGCTTTATGAAATATCAAAATCTGATGAACGAACCAAGTGATTTATTACTTATTAGTTATAAACAAAAGTAGCCCCTGCAGAACTGCACAGGAAAAATCAATCGTGTGCTTTGTATCTACTGTGGGAATTGTTATCATCATGTTTTCTAGTGTGTTGCTACCGAACCAAGTCATAGCACCTAGGCTAAGTTTTTCTTCTTTCCTGGTGTCTAAAAATACAAAGAAAATCCCTTTTTTTAATTTTAAAGCAAAAGCGTGAAATGTTTGCATTAAATGTTAAAAGGTTAAATGTTTGCGGACCTCTTTAAGTAGCTTTTGAACCATCAGTGCAAATGTTCACTTCGTTCCTTCCAGCTGGAAAACCACTCTGCAGTTCTTTGTGAGGTTTGCTCTCTAAGACAGGATGCCAGAAGGATTCTGAATTAACAGGAACAAAACATTAGCCTTCCTTCTCCTCACTTCCGTGTGTCATCTGTTCTCTTCCTCCTAATTTTCTAGATCAGAGAAATGTAACTTCCTGTTTAATGTCTCCTGTTGTTCATTTAAAGGCCTTGGGAAAGCCTAGAAGATGAAAACTAGAGCACAGCGCTGAACATTTGAAAAGACAAAGCGTCTGCCCTCTGAAATGATGTTCTTTGTGGAGTTTAGATAACTCAGGGAAATTAGATGACTTTGAAAAATACGTTGCTATTAGATTGCTCAAAATACAAGCTGGAATTGGCAAAAAAAAAAAAAAAAAAAAAGCTGAGTGGGTTAAGATGTGCAGAGGTAGTCCTTCCCATTTCCAAAATAGGCCAATCCTTTAAAATAGAAGAAAATCCATGAGTGCTTTTGTTAATCCATTTTAAATCAGCTTAAGCAGATTTCTTCTGGTACTGTGAAACATTTGTTAAAAATTAAATTAAATGAACACATTCAGAATAATAAATTCCACTTGTAAATAAAGCTGAGAACATTTTATTCATTCGTAAATAAAAGTGAAAAAAATCTAAGAACTGCTTGGATGCGTGCACAAAGCAGTCATCTCTCTCCTCCAGCAAACCTTGTATGTGAACCTCTCAATGGCACATACGGGGCCTACCTGGGCGGTCTCATTCCTGTGTATTACATAGCTTTTCATTTTGCCTTGCGATTTATTGTTTACTTTGTATGATCCATAGCTATTTTAGTTAATTTTATAAGGGCAAAAAAGGAAGCAGAGCTGGGTGGTGGTGGTACAGGCCCTTAATCCCAGCACTTGGGAGGCAAAGGTAGATAGATCTCTGTGAGTTAGAGGCCAGCCTGGTCTACAGAGTGAGTTCCAGGCCAACCAGAGCTATACAGAGAAACCCTGTCTCAAAAACAAATAAACAAAATAAACAAAGGATAATATTCTTTGATAAGAGTAAATGCCTATCTAAAGCATTAATTTAATGCAAATAATAGAATTTTATGGGATTGGGTCTTTTTTTTCTATAACCAAGTTTCAGTTAAAATGTATTTGGTATTTCTCTCATTTCGTTTTTATGAGTAGTGTGCTGTAAGGAATATCTGTACACATCTGTCTGCTGAACGTGCACCTACTTCTCTTATTCTTAGATGGGGATAAATTTGTGAATGGAAATTACTGTCCTTCCTTTCTTTAGCTTTATAAAAACAGTGGCACATGGTAACACATGACTTTAATGCCAGCACTTGGGAAGCAGAGGCAGCTGAATCTCTGAGTTTGAGGCCAGCCTGGTCTACAGAACAGGTATGAGGATAGCCAAGATTATACAAAGATATCCTATCTCAAAAAACAAAAAAACTAAAAGAAGAAGAAGAAAGGAAATTGGTTGTATCAGTTTCATGCACAAGAGTAATGTGTAAGAGTCTATATTTTTTAATTTATATTTTTTAGTTTTTAACTAGTTATACTAAAGATTTCTTCATAATTTTATTTGCCTTTCCCTCATATGAAATCAGTTTCTTACTTTTCAATTAGAATGATCATTAATGTTTAGTGTTCATTTTTTGCATATTTTTGTGAAAGACAAATCATAATTATCAACCTAATCATGCATAATTATTTTATTGAATATTTATTTATATATTATATATAGATTTTAACTCTGTCAATCAAATGTAGTTACTTTCCCAATTTTTTTCTATTTATTTCCTTTCTTCCTTTTTTCTTTCTTTCTGTCTTGGGTTTTATTAATTTTTTAGTGTGTATGTGCAAGTGGCTGCAGGATCTCACTGAGCCCAGCAGAGGGCACCAGTCCTCTGGAACCAGAGTTCTACCTGGTTGCAGGCTGCTGGAGGCCAAACCAGGCTCCTCTTCAGAGCCAGAGCAGTAAGCACTCTTAACAACTGAGCCAAATTTTTCCAGGCCTTTTTTTTTTTTTAAATTGAGACAAGATCTTTCTCTGTAGCCCAGGCTATCCTGGAACTCACAGTAGCCCAAGTTGGTCTCATAGTATTGGCAACTCTCCCACCTTAGCCTCCTAGATGCTGGGATTACTCATGTGGAGAACCACACCCAGTTTCATTCACCTTTTAATTACATTGGTTCCGTCATTTTGGGTTGTACTTTCTTTTTTTTCTTTTTTTTTTTGTACTCCCCTTTCTATAGGCAAATTCATTAATTTAAAAAACAATTTCTCCTTTTGTTGATGGCACTGTGGGTAGAACTTGGGGTTCCTCGCTTGCTAGGCAAGCATCTTACTCCTGAGCTACATCCCTAGGCTCCGTGTCAATCTGTTCTAAATGACAACCTTGGAACTTCCTCTGGAGTCCTCTACTCTAAAGGTTATGAATACACACATAATAAATAAGGACGTGTACTGGTGCAAATACTCTGTTTCCAGGGACGCGTAGACACCTGGGATCTAATCTCAAGCATCTTTGCTTCAGGTAACCAACACAAGATTTTTTTTTTTTTTGGTTTTTCGAGACAGGGTTTCTCTGTGGCTTTGGAGCCTGTCCTGGAACTAGCTCTCATAGACTAGGCTGGCCTCGAACTCACAGAGTTTTGCCTGCCTCTGCCTCCCGAGTGCTGGGATTAAAGGCGTGTGCCACCACTGCCTGGCTGTTTTTTTTCTTTTATGCAAATTATTTCTGCTAGCAATTTTCATTATAAATTGTACGAAAGATTGCTAGGTTAAAAACTGGTGCTATCAATTCAGTTTGCTACTTTATCACCCAAGAAGCCAGAGTGCAGAACACCTTGGCCAGCCCAGGATGAGTAAGTGAGGTGACAGGTTTGAAACAAGACCACAAGGCTTTGAGAGTCTCCTTTCCAAGAATGTGGGCTGGATCAAAGGATCCCGTCAGGAAGAAGAGCAAAGATGCCTGAGGGAGAGTGTTCGTGACCTCGTCACTGGAGACAAAGCTGTACCAGGCGTTTTAGCTTCCTTGATCTCTGTTTAATCAGTCTGTCTAAGGGCAGTTCTGCTGCCGTGTTCGAAGGGTACTCAACAGTCTGCCGCTGGGCCCACTTGGTGAAGAACTGAGGCTGTCCACCGACAGTCATGTGATGAGCCACTGGAAGCAGGTCTGTTTGTCTTTGTGAGGTTTTCAGAGGACTGCAGCTTAGCCTACAGCTTCTCACGAATCTGGGTTCCTGTGGTTTAGCTAATCTGCTCTTGGACTCTGGATACACAAAAACTGTATTAACTCAGGTTAATTTGTTACACAGCAATAGATGACTAATGAAGAGGCTAGAGCAGTAAGCTAGAAGAAGGGGTCAGAGAAAACTTTCTGGAGATGGCACCAAAGCACTAGTTTGAGCTCTCCCCTTAAAAGCTGTGCAAACGCCCCTTTATGTTACTACTCTGCCCTCTCGCCACCTCTTTCTGTTCTCATTCCTCTCCCTCCCTGGCCTTATCTTGTTTCTCTCTGCGTCTCTGTCTCACTCCCCCCCCCCCCCCCCCCCACTTTTTGTTTTCTGACTTTTTTTTCCCCCTCTCAAGCCTGAAGTTTTGGAGCCTGTCCTGGAACTAGCTGTTGTAGACCAGGCTGGTTTTGAACTCACAGAGATCCGCCTGCCTCTGCCTCCCTAGTGCTTGGATTAAAGGTGCACGCCACCACTGCCCGGCAGACCTCTTGCTTTCTTTGCTTAATCTAGTAGCAATACAGAGTTGCATAGGTAGTCCTTGGGGGTGTAACTCAGTGGTAGAATATTTACCCAGCATTCCCATCCACTTCCAAGCTTAATTATATGATGTGTTTATATGACAGATTAAACACTCCCCCACAAAGTTCCAGTTTAAATCATGTTTGAAAGGGAAAAGAGTTAGTCCCACAGTTCTAGACGTTTTTCTCTGAGATTGGTTGACTTCATTGATTTTGGGCCTGAGGCAAGGCAGCTCACGTGGAAGGAGCACTTGGTAGGACAAAATCACCTTAGGCAAGGAAGCAAAAGAGGAGAGGCAGGACTTCCACCATCCCCAAAAGGCATCCTCCAGTGACCTCCCACGAGCCCCCTTCTGAAAGGGCCACCACCTCAGGATTAAGCCTTTAACACATGGGCCTTGAGGACATTCAATGTCCAAATTACTGTAGTCTAGTCCCATGAGCATCACAAGGATTCCATGTGAACTGTTCTGGAAATAAGAGTTGCATAGTCGAGGTTTAGGGAGCATTTAAAATCAACTGCACAATAAAACAACTAGGAGTAGTCCAATTATAGGTTTTTTTAAATTAAGGAACTGAGCAAAAAGAATGCATTTTTAAGACATTGTGGACAGAGATGAGACTAACAACTAAAAAAACACACCAAAAGCCGGGCGGTGGTGGCACACGCCTTTAATCCCAGCACTCGGGAGGCAGAGGCAGGCGGATCTCTGTGAGTTCGAGACCAGCCTGGTCTACAAGAGCTAGTTCCAGGACAGGCTCCAAAACCACAGAGAAACCTTGTCTCGAAAAACCAAAAAAAAAAAAAAAAAAAAAAAAAAAAAAAAGAGAAAAATATCTATTGGTAGTATATATAAAATCTTTGACTTACCATTTATTCCTGTGATCACAAAAGTGGGTTTTAATCATTTATTTACTCTTTTATTTTTTTGGTAGCTATCTCGGCAATCATTCACTAAGGCCACTGGCTGCAGTAGGTGTTCTATCTTAAGCAATTCATTTCAGTCAATGAATCATTTTGCACTTGACACTTCAAGTTATTTCGAATGGGTTGCATATCATTTATGGCATAATTATATGCGATAAAGCTATAAACTCTCCCAGTGGCTTATGTTACAGTAGGGCCTTATTGTCTCTCCATACAGTTATCTCTTCTGAAACATAAAAACCAATCTTGGGCTGAAGGTACAGTTTAGTGGCAGAATGTTTGTCCAGCATGTGTGAAGTTCTGGGTTTAATTCTCAAAAGTAAAAATAAAATAGAAGTAACTGTAAAAGTTTCATCCAATGTCTTTAAGTGGCATATTATACAAACACCTGATATGAACTAAACATTCCAACATTTATTTAAAAAAAGAGTGTCGAGGGGTTAAGGATTTAACTCAGAGATGGCGCACTTGTTGAAGTTCAAGACCCTGGGTTCGGTCCCCAGTACCAGGAGAGAGTACACGTACAAAACACCAAAGTATAAAAAAGAGCATTGAGGCTGATAAGATCACTCAGTGAGTGTGGTGGTTTGAAAGAAAATGACCCCCAAAGGGAGTAGTGCTATAAAGAGATGTGACTTTGTTGGAGGAAGTGTGTCACTGTAGAGGTAGACTTTGAGGTCTCATATATGCTCAAGCCACATCCAATGAGACAGTTCACTTCCTTTGCCTTTGGACCAAGATGTAAGGACTCCCCAGCACCATATCTGCCTGCAGGCTGCCTGGCTTCCTGCCGTGACAACTATGGACTAAACCTCTGAACTGTAACCTACCCAGTTAAATGTTTTCCTTTATAAGAGTTGTTGTGCCAGGCTGGGCAGTGGTGGCGCACGTCTTTAATCCCAGCACTTGGGAGGCAGAGGCAGGCGGATCTCTGTGAGTTCGAGACCAGCCTGGTCTACAGAGCTAGTTCCAGGACAGGCTCCAAAGCCACAGAGAAACCTTGTCTCGAAAAACCAAAAAAAAAAAAAAAAAAAAAAAAAAAAAAAGAGTTGTTGTGCCAACATGGTGACCTGATTTAAGTCCCTGGTATCCACATAAAAAGCTATGAATGGCTATGTGTGCTCTTATCTCCAATATTATGGGCAGTGGGCAGAAGAGTCCTGGCATCTCACTGACCAGTCAGCCTAGCTAAATGTCAGGGACATTTGTTCAAGATGGAAATAGGCTCATATTTGGGCCTCCACAATTCCTCCCTTTTTATTAATTTTAATAAGGCCTGTGCCTCTGCAACAGGACAGATCGTATCTGCCTTAGGTGAACACTTTCCTGTTTCCCAGACTTACTGTCTTCAGGACAAGCATTCCAACTATGTAATACCCATGTCCTAGACACCTGGGGAGAAAAAAGATCAAACCTGTCTCTGACTGCTGTAATCAAAGGGTAAAGGGAGAAACTACCTCTGGGCTCTGTTTTTCTGAGCCAAGTTTCTGTCAAGAGAGTTCATCAGCAATTAGCTAATGGTAAGCAAGTAGATAGCACTTTGTGCTATGCACACTTCTATGGCTATAGTATCTCCTAATTAAGGGAGTGGAGGAACACCAGGGTTGGGAATGCCCCTTTTGAATTGCTCTAGAGTGTTTCTTAACAATTCTCAGCTGTATCAAAAGCTAAATTTCTTATCAAATATGTGAAATCTAAGAACTCATTGGAAATGTCAAACCTTCCATAAACAAACAAGTTCTAATCTTTCTCTAATCATTAACAACTTATAGTGAACTAAAGCATTAATAAGTCAATACCATAACACAATTTAACAGGTCAATAGCATAAGACAATTTGTTAAATCACAATGCTCTTAAATCCATTCTAATCAAAAGACAAGAAAAGGTTTTTGTGATGGGTGAGAGTCCATTGCAATGCTACTTTTAAGCAATTGTCCCAGTCTCTGAGCAGCAGCAAAAACCCTTAGGCTACCTTCCTCATCTCTGAAGAGGGGCTTCAGTCGCTCCTTGTAACTACGTTTTCCCCCTTAGGGGAAAATTGAGGCCTAGGTTCTCAATTTTCTTTTTTCAAGTTTCTTTCAACATTTCAACAGCAGACTGAATACCTCACTGACAAACTGAGTTCTGTGTTCAAAAGTATATAGCATCCAAAACCACAGAGAAACCCTGTCTCGAAAAACCAAAAAAACAAAACAAAAAAAAAGTATATAGCAGTCAAATGTTTAGTCTGCATTTCTGGTCTGGTTCTAAAGTAAACAGGACTCACTAGGTCTGGAAGTTTGTTCAGCAAGTCTATCAATAAACTACAGATCATTAGTTGTCACCATGATCTTCTTTCCCTTCTCAGACTGCAGCATGAGGCTGTGAGTCAGGAACATTGGTTTAGGTACCCCTTTCCACGGCCTGCAGCATGGTGGTATGAGGAAGTCAAGAACAGAGGCTCTCACTCCGACTCTTCTGTGGGGGCGTTTGCAGCTACAATGTCATGGGGGCTGGCATCCTTCTGCTGGACGCTTTGAACCAGACATTCTGGAAGCCATCTTGCTTGATCCTCATCTGGTGAAAAAACACAGACATGCCCTCAACCCCATATTAATCAGTTTTTTTCCATAGTCCAGTACAAGGGTCTCTCCACCTTGCTTTAGTAAAGGTCGCCTTGGTGCCATCATACCAAAATCTGTCCATAGCAGATTGCTCATGGACATCCACATTCAAGAAGTTTAGCCTAAAAAGTGCATGGCTCAAGGTATTATGTGGCGTTTGAGGATATAATTCTCCTGTTTTTACCTTTTGAAATTGTGTTTTCAAGGAGCCATGGGCATGCTCCATAATTCCTTGTCATTGAGAATTATAAGAAATATGTCTTATATTCGATAGTCCATTGGGAACAAAATTGCTAAAATGCTTTACTAACATATCTGAACCCATTATCCATCTTTTTGATTTTTGGGGTCCCCATATGTGAGAAGCATTTTAATCAATGAGTTATTACATGTTTAGTGGCTTCCCTATTTTGTGCAGGCCATCAAGAACCCTGAATATTATATCAATTGTTATATGTACATACCTTAATTTGCCAAACTCTGCAATATGAGTAACAACCATTTGCCATAAATGATTAAGAAGTAGTCCTTGGAGATTTACTCCCAGATAAGGTACAGGTAAATACTGTGAGCATATATCACATTGCTTAACAATTTGGTGAGTAGCTTCTCTTGTTAATCTAAATTGTTTTCTTAAACTTATACTATTTTGATGATGTAGAGCATGTGATTGCTGAGTAAGCTCAACCTGAGATAAAGTGGTTATTTTTGTAAGCTTATCAGCTAAAGCATTACTGTCAGTTAGTGGACTGGGAAAATTTGAATGTGCTCTAAAATGCCTACAAAACACGACAACCTTCTATGTTGTATGGCATTTTGAATTGCTGGAACAGCATCTTAACTCACTTATTGCTAGTCCCAATACATGGGACAGTTTCTAGGACTTGAAGAGCATTAAATATATATTGGCTATCAGTATATAGATTAAATGCCCTATTTGCAAAAAGCTGAAATACTAATAGCAACAGTTCGCAGCTCAACTATTGAGCTGAGACTGGTTCTGTTTGCACTACATGTCCTTCACCATTAACACATACACAGCTCTTCCATTGGATGAACCATCTGTAAGATTTAGCAGAATATCCTTTAAAGAATCTTTAGCTATAACATTAGCAAAATATAGCTGTGCAAATAACAGCAACAATCAGATGGGAAAAGATTATTAATCTGGCCTTCAAATTGAGTAAATGCAGTTGTCCAAGAATCACTATTTTGAAATAACCAATCAATCTGTTGCTTAGTATAAGGAACATTGATCACAGCTGATTCTCTGTCAAAATATCTCCTAGATTCCATCCTGCTCTTCTGTGCTAAGCAAGCTACAGCTTCAAAATAGGGGCTTAATATCCTAACTGGTGAAATAGGAAGGTGTAGCCATAAAAGTGGACTATTTTGCCATAATATTACTGTAAGTTTTGTAGGTAACATACATGTTTGCTGATCATAATTAATACAATGGTATAGGAAGTCCTTCTGTATATGTGTTGCTTTTACTGGTTAATGAATAAAAAATTGCTTTTGGCCAATGATTTAATAGAATATAGCCAGACTGGAAAAGATATACACAGAGAGTAGGCAGATTCAGGGAGACAGTTGTGCTTTCCTGTCGCTTTAAGGGACAAGCCACGCCCACTCCCATTACCTCTGACCTGCCTGCTGCCATCTTGGGCCCTTCCTTTTCTGCTTCCTTGACGTGCGTGCTTTTTATTATAAGGAAGACCTGGGAATGTTGTGCTTTCCTGTCCCTTAAAGGGACAAGCCACGCCCATTCCCCTCCCCATCCGCTGAGGCAGGCTGATCTTCAGCTTCCGGCCTGAGCTCGCTCTCTTTTCTATCTTCCTCTGCCTCTCTTCTCCACTTTTCTGCTTCCCCCCTTCTCTGTCTCTTTCTCCTCTTCTCTCTCTCTCTTTCTCTGTCCCCCCTTCGCTTCTGCCTCTCTCTCCACTTTTCTGCTTCCCCCCTTCTCTGTCTCTTTCTCCTCTTCTCTCTCTCTCTTTCTCTGTCCCCCCTTCGCTTCTGCCTCTCTCTCCACTTTTCTGCTTCCCCCCTTCTCTGTCTCTTTCTCCTCTTCTCTCTCTCTCTTTCTCTGTCCCCCCTTCACTCCTCCTCCTCCATAACCCCCTGAATAAACATTCAACCTCACCCTGCATGTCGTGTCTATCCATGTTTCTGTCTTCTGCCCACCCGCCATGTGTCTCCCTGCCTGGAACCAGCCATTGCTCAGGGACCAGCAGCCGTCTCTGCCTGGGGCCCACTGTCTGCCGCCACATGGCCCGCCACCACCACCGCTCGGGCCGCTGCTCTGGGACCAGCAGCCATTTCTGCCTGGGACTTGCTGCTCCCAGAGCCTGCTGCCTGCCACCACATGGCCTGCCGCCACCATTTGGGACCTACAGCATTTCTGCTGCCTACTGCTGCTGGGGATCTTGCAGCATTTTTAAAAAGAACAACAGAGACACCATGTAGCCGCCAGAGGGGAGAGAGGTGAGCTGAGTTGGAACCTTGCTGGTAAGCCACGAGCCTCGTGGTAAAATATAAAATAATAGAAATGGGTTAACCAAAGATATAAGAGCTAGCCAGCAATATGCTTAAGTGATTGTACAAGCAGTGATTTAAATAAAATAGTTTCTGTGTGATTATTTGGGGAGTCTGGGCAGCTGGGAAACAAACAAGTGGCCTCTGCCAGCAATATAATGTACTTGTCTCTGTATAGCATACTTTGCTTGCTTGAGTACTTCTCTGGCAGCATCCGTAAGCTGTTTAATGGAACTTGGATCACTGCTCCCTTTAAGAATTTTACTTAGTGGCTCAAGGTCTCCCATAGGATATTTTAAATAAGGTCTCAGTCATTGCATGTTTTATTTAAAGTTTGTAAGTTATCTTTCTAATCCAAGTTGCAAGTCTGCCTAGCTGACAGGCTTGACTTGCTCATTTACATTTTCACAGACACCTGTCTAGGCCTGGAGCTGCAGTTCCCTGAGGCTACTTCTTTGCAGCTTGGCTGTCAGGCTGGAAACCAGGATCTTGGCTTGCAGCTAAAGCTGGGCCTTACAGCGGGGCACAAGTCATGCTCTCTCAGCCACTTGGCTGTCCTGCCTGGGTACTTGGGACCAGGAGGCAGGTCCCTCATTGCCTGCTCTTCCTGGGCAGGCCACAGGCCAAGTTCAGCAGTCCCAACACAGACTGTGACCAGTTGGCAAATTTAGCTCAGGTTCTCAGGTGCCCACCATAGCAGTGGCTTTGAGATTGCAGTGTCCTTGCTAAGCTTAGGCAGGTATAGATAGCTAAGCTTAGGCAGGTATAGCCATGCTATTTTTTACTATCCTTGATTTGTTTTATTTTGAATTTTGTAATCACAAAATTAGAATTCCTGAATCCTCTCCTCTGTTAAAAGTCGTAGACTTTTCCATATAGGCTCCTTGACTCATGGGTCCATTAGCCTCCAGGCATTTCCACTGACTGACTCTGGGTGCTGACTGTGGGAGGTATAGCACTTTCAACTTTTTTGTCTCTTGCCTTTCTTGTCTCCACAGCACAGCGTGGGTCAGACCCAGCTGGCTACAGTATGCGAGCGTGGACTGTCACAGTCTCAGAGGTAACTCAGGCCATTGCTGGGTCAAGCTCCGCATTCCCTGTGCTCTTCCCACCCATTCAGTAGCAACAGAGGCTGAGGCTAGGGGACCAAAGCACTTCCGCTTGCATGGACAAAGGCGAGGCCTCACTTTGGTTTCTCTGAGTCCCGGAGCATCCCAAAGGCAGGGGCAGGAATATAATATTTACAAACTCTAAAATTCTCTGTCTTAGTTTCTGCTCTTCTAATTACCAAAATACATCCAAGCAACTGTGCAGGTAATTGAATACTATCTCCTTGTCCCATATTTACAAATATTTACAGTTTTACTCCCAATTTCTTACCCCACCTTTCTCTTTCCTTTTTTTATTATTCATTATTTATTTCTGAGTGCTCATGACTCGCCTCTACACCTTCAACTTCTTCATGTAGGGTCCCTCACATACTCTCTTGTACGCCTGGCCACACTTCTGTGCACTTTGGATTTCACCAGTGGCCTCCATGTTATGGCACCATATGTTGGGGCCCTTTGTTCAAGGTGGAAAAAGACTCACATTTGGGCCTCCACAGCTAAAACAACAATCTTCCGTTTCAGTAAGAGACCCAGTCTCACGACAATAAGACAGCGAGCAATACAAGGCGCCTCCTGTCTTGGGCCTTCAAATCGTGTGCATGAGTGCATGTCCACACACTCACATGCATGCAACACACGAGTGCACATGCACACACACACACACACGCAACATCTTTGTTTAAATCTCTTCATGAAAGTTAAAAGCAGCATTTAATTTAGAAAAGTTATTTATACTCTGCGTTGTTGCAGCTGACAAAATGCTGCAAAGAGCAATCATAATTCGAAGCATTGAATTGTGTTCTTCAGACATTCCGTGGGACTGGAGAAAATGCTCAAGAAAACAATGCCCGGGACAGTTCTGCCAACCAAGGGCGAGCCAAGTGACCTCCGAGGACTTCATCCTGAGAGTTTCAGTCCTTCGGTAGTTAGTTATGGTTTTATGGAATTAAAAACAAGGGTCTGCACTACTTTTTTTAAAAAAATGTATTTACTGTAGCTTGGGAAATTAAGTGACTTTTCTTTTTAATCACAAGATTTTTTGTTTGTTTGTTTTTTGTTTCTTTAAATTGTGTTACTAGGATCCCAGGTACTTTTTCTTTGGAAAAAAAAATATATCTGAAGACAAGTTACCTCACTTTTCCCAAGCAAATGTCAGTTCTTACTAGATTCCAAATGGAAGCAAAACTATATTATGTAACGTGGCCTGGCCCCAGGTATGATTTTTAATCAATTGTCTCATTAAAAACACTTCGTTAATTTTATCCATTCCCTGACCCCTCTCCAAAGCAAGAAAAGAGAAAATGAAGCTCAGGTTTTCAGACTGTGAAAGGCAACCTTTGCCTCCAAGCTGAGTGACGAAGTCGGAACTCCAGCCAAGTTGTAAGCGCCACAGAGGGAGGCTTAAATGGCAAGCGTCGGGCTGCTCTGGGCCCTCGCTGGAGCAGGACTCTGCCCAAACAAAGCCGCATTCATGGGTCCACTCGGCCACTTCGTGCCACTGTCGCCAGCTACTGTAGGGACTGTTACTGAACTTTGTCGGGAGAACTCAGAGTCACTGAAAGAAACATAAAACGGTACCTGGTGTCTTCAGACGCCTGGACTCTTAGGAATCAAACGTTGGTCCAGCCAGCACGCGTCGTCAGGAAACATTTGTGTTTACAGTTTAGTAAAGCTAAGAACTTCAAGCTCCCTGTATCGTATAACCGATTTGGGTTTTGCTTCCTTTAATTCTGTATTCTGTCTTCAGGCAAAATCAAGCATGAAAAACCATTCCTGCTAGCATTTGCTAGAGTTCACTCTATCAGAAGGGGGAGAAAGGCAATCATGTGATGGTAACAGGACCATTGAAAACCAATCAAAACATCTCAGTTGTAGATTAGTATGCGTGGCTGGCTGTGTGCATAGCTCAGTGAAAAACTTTGCGCCCAGGCCCAGAAGACCCAGCGCCAAGCTGATTGTGAGAAATAGGTTGGTATACAGTTCTGCACACCCTTCATTGTCCACCCTCCATTTCAGTGCTAACTGTCCACTAAGTGACTGCTGAGAAGAGAACCGGGCCATGCAAGCCCTGTTTGTTCGAAATCTGTAAGAGGGCTGGTGAGATGGCTCAGGAGTCGAAAAGCTTACTGAATAAAGACCTGAGCTCAGATCACCAAGCCCACATAAAAGTTGGAGGGCACAGTGTGCTCTTCTGAGAGGCAGAGTCAACGGGAGACTTGCCGAAAGCATGCTTGAACTGTGCTAAAGTGCAGAAAGACCTTGTGTCAAACCAGGTGGAAGACGAGAGCCTTGGTGGCGCACTACTTTAATCCCAGCACTCCGGAGGCAGAGACAGGCGGAACTCTGTGAGTTGGAGGCCAGCCTGGTCTCAGTCTGGTTTCAGGACAACAGAACTGTTACACAGAGAAATCCTGTCTCAAAAACAAAAAGAAAGGTGGAAGATGAGGATCATCTCTGAAGCTGTCGTCTGATCTTCACACACTACTGTGACACACAAACACACACATCACATATACAAACACACATTACATACACAAAAACACACATCACATACACAAACACATTACATACACAAACACACATATCACATACACAAACACACACATCACATACACAAACACACATCACATACACAAAA
>NC_022013.1:27021432-27043055 GCF_000317375.1 Microtus ochrogaster
AAACACATATCACATGATGGAGGAAGGTCATTGGTTGATTAAATAAAGAAGCTGCTTGACCTGATAGGTTAGAACATAGGTGGGAGGAGCAGACGCTGGGAGGAAGAGGAAGTGAGCTCAGAGACTCGACAGCTCTCCTGTCAGGGGCAGACGCCTCAGAGAGACACGAGATGCTCCACTCTTGCGGGCAGAGGCGAGAGCTCTGCTCTCTGAGGCACACACGATGAAGCTCCAATGAAGCTCCGACCCAGGATGGATGTAGGCTAGAATCTCCGTGGTAAGCCACCTTGTGGGCTACAGCAGATTATTAGAGATGGGCTAGTCCAGGTGTGAGAGTTAGCTGAGAAAAGGCTAGATAGAAATGGCCAAGTAGTGATTAAATGAATACAGTGTCTGTGTAATTATTTCGGGCAAAGCTAGCCGTGATGGCTGCCGGGTGGCGGGAAGCAGCCCACTGCTCGTATTACTACAATCACATACACAAACACACATTACATACACAAAAACACACATCACATACACATACACACATTACATACACAAACACATATCACATACACACACATCATGCAGATACATAAGCACACACACACATCACACACACACAAACCACACACAACAAAGAGAGAAAGTGCAGTTTTCTGCCCTGGGTGTGTGTCTTGCGCTGCCCGCTCACACTCACGCTGTCTAGCACGTGGTGAGCCAGGGGATTTGAGGGGATGTTATGGGGTAGAATGAGTTACTCTGACGTGCCCTGAGGATGGGACTTTCGGTCTACACTTCACCGTAGGTAAATGCCCTTAACTCAGACTCAGTTTCCTCACTCGAGGATGATAGAAACTGTAAAAGTCTCCGGCCTTGGTCTTGCTCTGCACGTGAACCTACCTTTTAATGGTGCTTGCTATCGTCACATAAAGGATTGTCCTTCGCTTTCTGGTTTCCTGCCTTGTAGGTCTGCACACAAATCCCTTCTACTCATTTCCTCTTCCCTTCTTCCCTTCGGCTTCTGTCTGCACCTGGTCCCAGCAATCGTCCGCTCTGCTCCATGCTCTGCCTTTGGCCCACCTCACCTTTTCCTCCTCCATCCCTCATGTCCCCTAAATCCTGCTGCCTTCACCCTTCTACCCTTGCAGAGCAGTCTCAGAGAGCTCTGCTTAGCTTTAAATATTGTCTGCATTTCTGGTGGTTTAGGTAGGAAAAGAATATTATTAAATCAATATTTCACCAGATAGTCTTAGGTCAAAATATTAAAATATTTCTAACACCATATAGCATGTTATTATTATTATTATTTTAAAATATTTATTTATTATGTATACAACATTCCTTCCATGTATGCCTGCAGGCCAGAAGAGGGCACCAGACCTCATTACAGATGGTTGTGAGCCACCATGTGGTTGCTGGGAATTGAACTCAGGACCTTTGGAAGAGCAGGCAATGCTCTTAACCACTGAGCCATCTCTCCAGCCCTAGCATATTATTATTATATTGGCGCTCATGTAACTATTTGATGTTACAGATTTGGCAGGGTTGTTTTTTTTTTAGCATATTTAGAATGTTCTTATACAAAAAGATTCCAACTCTACAGAAAATAATATTATAAGATAAAATCTAAACATTTGGGGCTAGTGAGCTGGTTATATTTTGTCAACTTGACACAAACTAGAAGCATGCATGAAGAGGGGACCTCAACTGAGGAACTGCCTCCATCAGACCAGACTGGGCAGTGTGCTTGTACCTGCTAGTTTTGTCTCAATTTGACATAAGCTAGAGTCATCAGAGACCACCAGGCTGGTGATCCTGGATTCTGTAAGAAAACAGTCTGAGCAACCCTACAGTAAATAGCGCTCCTCCATGGCTTCTGTACAGCTCCTGCCTCCAGATTCCTGCCCTATTTGAGTTCTTATCCTGGCTTCCTTCAATATTGAACTACAATGTGGAAGGGTAAGCCAAATAAACCCTTTCCTCTCCAACTTGTATTTTTGGTCATGGTGTTTCATCCCAGCCACAGCAACCCTAACACTGATGGAGAAGGAACTTGCCCGTGTGGGCTATGTCACCCCTGAGCAGGTGGTATTGGTTTGTATAGGAAAGGTAACTGGGTCAGCCAGGGAAGCAAGCCAGTAAGCCGGTAAGTCAGTAAGTCAGTAAGCAGCATTCTTCTATAGTTTCTGTTTCAATCCTTGCCTCCACCTTCGTGTTTACGTTCTTTCACTGGCTTCCTTCCCTCAGTGGTGAACTGCAATGTGGAAGCGTAGAATCCTTGCCTACCATGAATGAAGCCCTGGATTCCATTCTTAGACAGACAGACAGACACATACACACACCTGAATATTTTGTCTCCCCCACCCCTTAGGCGTGAGAGGAGGACCTCAATCATGTGTGCTCTACCATGGAGCTACACCCTTACTGCCCTATTTCATGGGCATGCGTGCAGGAGTTACTCAAGTGTTATGAATATTCATATCTTTATGCTAACTATGTTCATCCTCTGCCTACCACCATTTTACATCAGTTGTTTTTCTTTTTATCATTTTATAGTTTTATAACACAAGACTATGACAGAATTTAAATTTCACATAGTAATACCATAGCACTTTCAATCCATGTTGAGATCTCCCTTTGCTGACGCATTTAGCTCAACTTCATCCATCTTAGTGTTGTAGAATTCTTTTATACACATGTGTGGCTTTGCCTAGGGAATTGTGAACACTTATTCACTCCAGACAGGAGGAATTTACTGTTGAACCAATAAATTTGTCAGGGTTACTCAGGGGAGTATGGGTGACAGGCTGTTGATTGGAACATGGTTTCCTTAAAGGCGATTGCATTGTCACAAAGCCCATCCCAGCCTGAGTGAGATCTTAAGGGAGCTGAATTTCTGGGGTGCCCTGCCCAGCTTGGAGGCAGTTCACGGAGGAGTCTCTTCTCTCTCCCAGAGCAGCTCCCTGCCTTCCTAACTTTGGGAAGCGCTCTTGTGTGCCTTGTTAACTGTCTGGGCTTCTGATACCTCTTAAGTGTTTTTAGCTTCCTGAGTCTTACGGGCCTAAGTTCCTCCTTCCAGATGGGAAGGCGTCAGTTCAGAGGAAAGAGCTGCATAGCTGGACAAGCCACCCTCCTTTATCAGCTTTACTACTGTTTCCACTGTTCTAGACAGTGTCCAAAGTAAGATTCTATGCATTTGTATGTGTAAGCGTTGGTAAGGACATGCATATACTCCGTTTTCATGCAGTTGCATGTTGCTAAATTGCTCTCAGGCTTGACTGATCCCAACCAAGTTCCCGCCAGCTGCTTATGAATTTGTTCCTGGTCTAAAGCCACCTCAGGACTTGGGATTATCACATGATGTCTTGTTGGGTGCTGTGGACCCAGACCCTGAATTTCCTGTAAACATTCTGTTATGCTTGCAGCTGCTCTGAGCAAAACAACTTGTTTTCCTGTATTTGCAGCTACTCTGAGCATGAGACCCTCAGGAGTTCCTGATGGCAGGGGAGTGGTTTCTGGTGGGTTTGGCTGGGGCATGGCTATCAGTTAAGGATCCATATATTAGCGGCTCTGGTACACAATAAAGTTGGCATTCTTGTTTCAAGGAGGACCCCTGTCTCCGTCTGTGTGTCTTTGTGTGTTTAAATCTCCAGGACCTTGCCCAGCTCACGAACAGTCTCGTAGTGCAGGCACCGCTCTACAGGCATAGTACCGTAGTACACATAGTAGTATGGAAGTACAATGTCTGCATATAACCGTCAAATCTCTCAACACAAGTGCATTTGGGCATTTTCCTTTTGTGTTGAGTGCCTTACTTTCTGAGTCTACTGTTCATATCTTTTGCTGTTCTTCTGTGTCACCTCTATTCTACAGGAAAATTTCCTCTGTGGATTGTGTAAATAGGTATGTAATTTTTCAGTAGGATTAATCAGCTCTTCTGACATTGGACGGTGACGAGTTCTTTTCTTGCTGAATTCAGTGTCAGGTGTATGTAGATGAATTTTTTTCTTTGGACTGCCAGCTCACAAGAAATAACACAGAGACTTATTATTAATTATGAAAGTCAGCCTGTAGCTTAGGCCTGTCCCACTAGCTCCTATAACTAAATTAACCCATTTATATTAATCTGTGTTTTGCCTCATGGCTTTTACCTCTCTAACATCTTGGACCTCTTGTTTCCTCTCCATGTTCTCATCTCCTCCTTTTCTCTCTCTGCTCGGAAGTTCCACCTAACCTCTTCCTGACTACCTAATGGCCATCCAGCTGCTTAGTAAACCAATCAGAAGGCAAAGACACATCTTCACAGTATACAAAAGAGATTATTCCACAACAGGGGTGGCTTTAATCTATGAATGGTTCCATTTTATGTTGTGCTATTGATCTGATTTTTTCTCTCTACCTAACTGCTAGTTGAAATTATCAAGGTGTTCTAGTAAGTTTTCTCCTGTGGTAAAAAAAAGTCTTTGTTGTCGCTCTTGGTTTTGACATGGTCTGTGAATATCACCCAGACTAGCCTCACACTCATGATTCTAATGTCTCAGCTGCCCAGATGCGGGGCAACAGGTGTAGACCATCAGACCCAGCTCTTCTACCTTTTTAATTTCTGTCAGAAGCATCTTTTAATGCAAATTTTAGAATTCTCTAGGAAAATAATGAATTCAGAGATTAATTCTGGGGATAATTAAAATTTTACCATATTGACTTTTTTTTTTTTTTTTTTTTTTTTTTGGTTTTTCGAGACAGGGTTTCTCTGTGGCTTTGGAGCCTGTCCTGGAACTCGCTCTGTAGACCAGGCTGGTCTCGAACTCACAGAGATCCGCCTGCCTCTGCCTCTGCCTCCCGAGTGCTGGGATTAAAGGCGTGCGCCACCATCGCCCGGCCATATTGACTTTTTTAATTAGCAAGATATATCTCTACATTTCTCTGGTCTTTCATTTCTTCCCATTATTTCCTCTTATTTGGGGGGGGGCAAGGTCTCTAATTACTGAAGTTGACCTTGATTTCAATATCATCAGGAAGCTGACAATGGTCTAAACTCCTGATCCTTCTTCCTTCTCCTTCTAAGAGCTGGAATTACATATGGATGTCATCACCAAGCTAGTTTCAGAGGTTTTTCTAACTTAATTACATATATGTATTGTATGTGTTTTCACATTTATTTTCTAAAACCTCTCTGACCTGTCTTGCAAGATCTGTTCCTAAAAATTTTAAGGATTTTGGTACTGATTCCTGTAGAAATACAGCTCAGTTTTGAATAATTTATTCATAGATTTTCTGTAAAAAATTGGCCATCTGTAAAGTGTTAGTTTAAATTCTATCTTTCCAGTTTTTCCTTCCTTCCTTCCTTCCTTCCTTCCTTCCTTCCTTCCCTTCCACCTTCCCTTTTTCCCATCATCTTCCTGCTGTGGCTTGAACTTCCTGTTCAATCATGAATGATGGTAAGCTGGAATAATGGACTGCTCTCAACATAAAGTAATTCTAACAATTCATAATTAGTTATCTTGTTTGCATAGGGTTTGGGAAGATGCCCTTTCCAGATTAAAGGAGTTTCTTTCTACTCTGAAAAGTTTTGTTTTAACTAAATTATCAATTTGGGTGTGAAGCATTTAATACATTAACAAGTTTGCTTGTGTGTTTCTACGTGAGATTACGTCTAAGCTTCCTTTATATACTTCTTTGTCTGATTATGGCATAAATACTGTACTAGTTTCACAAGTTATATTGGAAGACATTCTATCTTCTTCTATTACCTGGAACAAATTATGTGAAATAGGATTGTCTTCTTGAAGGTTTGGCCAAAGTTTCCTGTGAAACCACCCTGGCTGGATGGTGTTTTTGTAGGAAGAATTTTAACATTTAAATTAATTTATTAAAGGCTGGAAATCTAGTCAGGCTTTCTATTTCTCTTGATCCCTTTTATAATGGCTGCATTTTATCTTAGGAAAAAATTCATTTTATCTATATTTTATTTAGATGAATAGAGCTGTTCTTATCATTCCCTCATATATTTTGAAGATTTACTTTATTTTTAATTGTGTTTATGTGTATGTTGTGGGGGACATTTACACATAAGTGCAGTTGCCAACAGAGGGCAAGGATGCCTGAACTCCCTGGTGATGTGGGAAGTCCTTCTATATATGTGTTGCTTTTATTGGTTAATGAATAAAGAATCCACTTTGGCCTGTGGTAGGGCAGAACAGAGCTAGGTGGGAAAACTAAACTGAATGCTAGGAGAAAGTAGGCAGAGTGAGTGAAATGCCGCAGGAGACAGATGTGCCGGAGCCTTGCCGGTAAACCAGAAGCCTCGTGGTAAAATATAAAATAATAGAAATGGGTTGGATAAGGAAAATGTGGTACATTTACACAATGGAGTACTACACAGCAGAAAAAAATAATGACAGCTTGAATTTTGCAGGAAAATGGATGGAGCTAGAAAACATTATTTTGAGTGAGGTAACCCAGACACAGAAAGACAATTATCACATGTACTCACTCTTAGGTGGTTTTTAAGCATAAAACAAAAAAAAAAGCCAGTCTACAAACCACAATCCCAGAGAACTTAGACAACAATGCGGACACTAAGAGAGACTTACATAGATATAATCTACATGGGAAGTAGAAAGTAGAAAAAGACAAGATCTCCTGAGTAAACTGGGAGCATGGGGACCTTGGGGGAGGATTGAATGTGGAAGGAGAGAGGCAGGGAGGGGAGCAGAGAAAAATGTAGAGCTCAATAAATATCAATTAAAAATGTATAAAAAATAGAAATGGGTTAATTTAAGATATAAGAGCTAGCAAGCACTACACTTAAGTGACTGACCAAGCAGTGTTTTAATTAACACAGTCTGTACGATTATTTCAGTTCTGAGTGACCAGGAACAAACAAGCAGTCTCCACCTACATCAACACCCTGGTGTTGGAGTGATTGGCAGTTGTGGGTCACCCAAAGTCTGTGTTGAGAACAAAAGTTGAATTCTCTATAAGAATGGTATACACTCTTAATTGCTGACCTGTCTCTCCATCCCATAATTTATTCTTGTTTTATTTGTATTTATACCCATTCTCTCATCTCCATTATTACTTCTTAGCATCCTTTCCAATGGGTCTTGCCGGAAGTGTGTCTATCTTGCTAATATTTTTAAAACTTGTTTCCTTTTTGATTTGTGTCTTCTATCTTTTTGTTATTGCTGTTTTTGTTAATTTTCAGCTCTTCATTCCCTTCCTTGTTTCTTTGCGTTTACAGTGTTTACTTCATTGCCTTTCAATTTTTTATGTTTATTTTGTGTACGTGTGTATGTATGTGTTGGTGTGGTGTGTTTACTTGTTAGTGTGCTTTTGTGCATATGTATGCACAGATGTGAGTACATGGAATCTGTGTAGTGACCTGAGGTTCATTTTGGGTATCTTTCCTCAATCTCTCCACCTTTTTTTTTTTTCCTTCCCTGAGACAGGGTCTCTCATTAAACCTGTCTACCTAATGATCTTCAGGGATCTGCCTATGCCCATCCCCATGACAGCCCCCATACCCGTGTTACAGGCTTACTGCCAAGTCTTACTCTTTACTGGGTTCTGGGGTCCAAACTTGGCTCCTCCTGCGAGTCTGGCAGGCACTTCCCTGAGTGAGTCATTGCCCCTAAGTCTTTGTATTTTTGTTCTATTTCCCCACTCTATTCTTAAATTGATTACCCAAGCCACTGTTTATTTGTTTGTTTGTTTATAGTACTCCTTCTTCTCCCACCCCCTGTTCACAGTGCTCCTGCTGGCCTTGGGCTTGAAGTTTAGTACACAGTGGAGGATGACCTTGAACTCCTAAGCCTTTACCTTCCTGCTTCCCTCTCCCAAGTGTTGAGATTACAGATTTATACCTCCATTGGCTTCTAGTCTTTAATTTTTGTGATGTGTATTTTTTAAGTGTGGTTACCTGTTTGTATAATCTCTTTCTATCTTTGGTCCATCCCTTTGGGAACCCTGCTTTTGGAAACTGACCTCCCTTTTTCAAAACACACACATACCCTTAGGGCTGCATGTGAACCCCACCCAGCCACCCAGTGAAGAGAATTCTGGGAATGGCTTTGCTGATGAGTTAACTCCCCTCTGCATTGATTATCTTTTCTTGACTATGAAAAGTTACAGTGTTATCACTATGTGCCTTAATAGTTTTTATTGAACATTTTTGGGATTCCAAGCTGTATCCAAATTTGAAGATTAATGGCTTTCATTATTAGGCAATGGTGTTTCTCAGGCGTCGCTACCTCCTAATGTTACAGACAATTTGAACAATGCCGTTTTGTAGCTCTCATAGGCTGTCAGGACGGTCTCCCAGGACCGGTAACATAAGAAACAGTGAAAACATTTCTTCTTCCTGTGTCAGTATAAGCGGCTTACCGCCACGCTGCCTGCTTTAGCCTCATTGTGGCTGATAATAGCCATGAAGTCACAGTCTTGAAGCATGGGTCTAATGTCACACATTAATATGGCTATAAAATGGAGCAATCCAGTCACATGACCAGCTATAATCATCTTATGTCCTCTGTGTGCACCTTTCTCAGGAACTCCGGGTGGAAGCTGAAGAGCAGCTTTGTGAGCGTAACGGGAGACAGTGGAGTATTGAAGCAAAGGATAGCGTTGACATGTCTTCTCTCAAGACTGTTAGAAACAGGGGTCGTAGAGGGAGAGGGGCCACTGTGGTACTGTTTCTGAAAGAAAGAAGGACCATTTTTAGGCCAATACAGTGAAACGGGGAAATGGGGAGCACCAACACTGGCTCTTACGTTTGTGGAGGAAGAGGGAGCACATTTCTAGGGGAAAATGCTCTAAGACTTCATGGACCACTGGATTGAGGTGGGGCGAGAACATCCTTATTAAGAGAGGTTACCGGTACCCGTAGCTGTGTATCAGAGGCAGATTTGTCCTTGTTCTGCTTCAGTTTGGTTTGATTCCAAGGAGATATGTGTATCAAACTCGTCTCTCAGAGAGACATCTGAGGGGGTTACATTACTGTTTCTCTCTCTCTCTCTCTCTCTCTCTCTCTCTCTCTCTCTCTCTCTCTCTCTCTCTGACAGGGATTCTCTGTAGCTTTGGGATTCTCTGTAGCTTTGGGGCCTGTCCTGGAAATCACTCTGTAGACCAGGCTGGCCTCGAACTCACAGAGATCCACCTGTCTCTGCCTCCCAAGTGCTGGGATTAAAAAAGTGTGCCACTGCCACCCACATTACTGTTTCTCTACAAGAACCATTGTTACCTCACTGTTACTGTAATTCATGGAAGAAATGCTTTCCAAGAGTGCTGAGGAGAGAGGCCATCAGACTCAGCTTTTCTGTAGCTTGAAGTTTCCACAAGTTTGTAGGAGTGAGGAGATGGGGAGAAAGTAACTCTGTGGGAACTCTTGCCTGTTCAAATTTTACAAAACAGTGTGGATGCTGCTTCTTCAAAGGTTGCGGGAAAAGCTTGTCCAAGTAGGTGTCCCTTCAGCTGCTGCGTCGTGGTGGTAACATACATTGATGCTGGTGACTCGGGGAAGGGTGATGATGGTTTCCTCTGCTATCCAGAGTGTGTCATTAAAATTGGAGTCTGAAGAATGTTTACAAGGGTCTCTATACACAGCCACCAATGATGTATCTAGACCATAGGGTCAGAAAGTAGAAAACCGGGTGTGCCTCCCCACAGGTTTTCTTCATCATCGTGTAGGCAGTAAGGGCTTGAAATGCCCTGTTTGGCTCTAACAAAACGATCTGTTCTCTTCTCCGCGTAGTCTCTCTCTTGTAACCTTCCCTTTGTTATAGATCAGTTCTCTCCTAAATTAAATCTTTCCATTTTGGAGGGAAAAGGCTTAAGACATAGGATGCTTGCAGGGTAGGGGGCATAGTTTAAGATGGGATGTTTACAAGAAGCTGAAACAATGTAATCTCTTAAGAAACGCTGAAACAGTCCATCCTTCAAGAAGACTCCTTTAAGGCCAGACATGAATAACTTAAAAATAGCTTCAGGAAGTTCCTGAAACTGAGCAGATTCACTAAGCCCCTCTTTCCCAGAGCATTTATAAACTATGAGAACTGCCTAAACAACTTGATTTGCCTGGAGGAGCTTCAGACTAAGCCCCCTAGAAGAAGGAGAGACCAGGGAGAGAGAGAAGTTGATCTGCCTGGAAGGACACTGGATCAACCTGGAAAGGACACTCTCCAAACTGTTGAGCTGCCTTCAGGCTGTGCAATACACTCTAAGCTTTCAGTTTTCGTGAGTTGTCACCCATGATGGGGTGGACTTTGGTGATGCAGCTGTCACTGAATCATTAAGTAACCCCTCACGTGTATTCCCGTAAGTAACTCCAATAAAACTACCCGGCTCACCATGTGGACTTTGGTAGTATCCTTGCTTTGGTCTAGCCTCCATTCCCTCTCTGGGGTGAATAGATGTTTGCTCACATCTCCACAGGAATAGTGTCACAAACACTTCCTATAGCCTGACTTTTCTCCCTTTTTCCAGAATGTCCACTTCTAAAAATAAAATACAGTAAAGTAAAACGAAGAGGTCCCTTCCTGGGTTCAGTAAGCGGCAGTCTTGCCCCCTCTACTCCTGTCCAAGTCCTTCTCTGGATTTTGCTATGTACAGAGGGCACAGTGGGCTTTGTACACACACACACACACACACACACACACACACACACACACACACACACTTCCTTCTCTCTAAACATGTCAAAACTTCCTATTTGGTTCCAAAACCTTAAAGACAGTTTTCTAAGGATAACTATTTTTGCCTATAAAAGTAAACAACACTTACCCATCTTGATTAACTGTAGGTGGATTTTTTCCCCCAATCTTGGCCTCTGGTCCCAAATAACTGACAAGGAGGCTTAATATGAATTATAAATGATCAGCCGATAGCTCAGGCTTGTTACTACCTAACAATCACATTTAAATTAACCCGTATTTCTTATCTATGCTTTGCCACATGGCTCGGTACCTTTTCTCAGAACAGCATGCCATCTTCTTCCTCTTTGTCTGCCAGGGACTCTCTGACTCCATCCTCCTTCTTCCCATCATTCTCAGTTTGACTTTCCTGCCTAACTTCCTGCCTGGTTACCAGCCTATCAGTTCTGTATTAACCAATGAGAGTGATACATATTCACAGCGTACAGAAGGCTCATTCCACAGCAGTTAACTTTACAATACCCTCTTCTATTTAGTTAGCAGTGAAGCATACCCTGCTCTTGTTCCTGTGGTTCCCTATTGACTATGGAGACATGCCAAGATTTGGGAAGATGGAGACAAGAGGGGAATTGCTTTGCTTTTCTATGTATTGAGCTTGTGTCTGTGGTACGTCTTGATGCAGGCATTTCCTAATCAGCTAAAACTGTGATTCTGGAGCTTACGTGGAAAGGCCAGGATGGTGGATGAACAGCAGGAGCCAGGTAAATTGTCGTTCAGTCTGAAGGCTAAGATAAAGTTGCCCTGGGGGGAGGTGGAAAGTAAGATTCCTTTAAGAGAAATGCGGGTGCAGGGGCAGGGGAACTGGGAACAAGCAGAGACTACAGAGAGAGCTAAGGCCAAACCAGGAGTCCAGAAACAAGCCAGACATTTAATAGATTGATAACTGCAAACACAGCTGCTTAGTACCAGCCAGTGCTTTTTCAAGTGTTTTGCATGTATTAATCTGCCCCATGTACTGAGGTGGGTACTATTATTATTTCCATGGTGATGGTAATGAAAAGTTTAAATACTCTTGCTACATGTTTCATAGCTGGCAAGTTTTGGAGTCAACATTTAAAGTCTGACCACCTGGCAACAGATCCTGAGTTCCCTACCATGTCCTTGTAGTCTTTCAAGAAGCTGAGCAAGGAGACCTTCAAAGAAAGCACAGTCTTTGGTGTTAGACAAGAAAAAAAAAAGTTCAGTGAAGTTAAATTGAGCAGAGTTTATTTGAGCAAAGAACAGTTCATGAAGTGGGCAGCATCCTGAATCAGCAGCTTCAGGGGGTAGTAGCAGCCATGTGGGCAGACAGCACTGACCTGACCCACAGGAACTTGCAAACGTTGGGTAAACAGCCTGATGACGTGATGATGTCTCTAACATGTTAGGTCAGACCCATCTGCTGCAAATTTCTCCTGCAAGTGATAAGAGAAAAAAGACTCCAACATAAGCACTAAAAAATTAATTAAGTGATTCATGATTATTTTTTGTAATTAAACTCAGAGTATTTCTCTGAAACGATAGGAGATATTTTTTCCTAATAGTTTTGGCATGAAAATTTGCTTTTGGATTTTGTTTGTTATGCTGGGACTAGAACCCCAGGTGTTATGCATGCTAGACAGGTGCTCTCTCCCTGGATGGTATGAACTCCTAACCCTGGCAAGGCAAATTAAAAGGTCAGTAATTAGTTACCATGTTGACTAAGAGAAGCGTCTCATTTTGCGTATCCACAATACAAGGTACGAGAAAATGCACCTTAAGAGTGCATTCTGTGACTCATCCCTGTTCTCCACAGACCAACTTCTTTTCTACTTTCAAATAAGTTTTTATTTTAAATTTATTCAATGAATTATTTTGTGTGTACGTGTGTTTAAAAAGCCTCCAGTATATCTCTGTATATAAAACCAGAAGATTCTGTTACAAAATAGCAATTATCTATAGGTTTGATTCTTCATCCTCAGAGGAAGACACTCGCTAGCCCTTCGGGCTGACAGCTCTTGGTCGCAGCGGTGTCTAGAGGACTGACTTCTGCAACCAGATTGAGTGGTCACAGTCTTCAGACAAAAGGCCCTGCTCAGCGCTGCCGTCTGGGGCACGGCTAATTCTATAGCAGCAGGTTTTAGATGAGAGATGGCAAACTCACTCTGGCATCCCAGAATGGACAGGAATCCCTGCCCAGAACATCTCACAGCACAGGTTCAGAACTGCTTTTTTTTGTTTTTGTTTTTTTTTTTTGGTTTTTCGAGACAGGGTTTCTCTGTGGTTTTGGAGCCTGTCCTGGAACTAGCTCTGTAGACCAGGCTGGTCTCGAACTCACAGAGATCCGCCTGCCTCTGCCTCCCAAGTGCTGGGATTAAAGGTGTGCGCCACCACCGCCCAGCTCAGAACTGCTTTTGTAATGGTCTCTTTTCTCCGTGGAAGTCTTGCCTGTTCTGTTGGATATGAAGTATCTTCCGAAGGCTCATGTGTGAAAGGCTGGGAAATCAATCCTGGAGAGGAAATACAATCACCACGGCTCTGACCTAATCAATGGATTAACCCACTGATGGAGTATAATTGAATGTACTCTTTGGCGGGTGATAAAAGCTGGAACATGAGGCCCGACTGGGTTATTTGAAATAAGTTCTTAGGGCCTATATCTTCTTCCAGATTCCCTCCTGGACATTTCTCTGCTTTCTGGCTGCGACAATTTATACCTTTGTGCCAGCCAGCCAGCCCTCTACCGTTATGTTCTGCCTGGCCAAGACCCACAGCAGTGAGCTGGGCAAGCATGGCTGAAACCATGAACTCTTCCCTCCTTAAAGCCGCTTTCTGTGGTGTTCTGTCACAGCAGTGAGGAGGGGACTAACGGAGCGCCCAGCTCCAAGTTTCTTTCTTTTTTTTTGTTTTTTCGAGACAGGGTGTCTCTGTGGCTTTGGAGCCTGTCCTGGAACTAGCTCTGTAGACCAGGCTGGTCTCGAACTCACAGGGATCCGCCTGCCTCTGCCTCCCGAGTGCTGGGATTAAAGGCGTGCGCCACCACCGCCTGGCTCCAGCTCCAAGTTTCTGAGCATCGTGTTTACACCCGCCATGGGTCCTGCAGCTGGCAGCTAATGTAGAGCCAGTGGACTCAAGGGTGGAGTAAAAGAACAGGAGTCGCTCTCTTCCGGTCCCTCTGTCGTTGATGTGGATGTGGGCCACATCAACACCTCTTTCAATTTGGAGTAACTTTGGGATGCAATACCGGAAAGAAAAATCCACCTTAGGTGTCAGAAAATATGAGAGCAAAGAAAATAAGCAGGAGTTGCTTGTAGGTAAGCAAATAGAGGTTAAAATACTTAGAAATATGTTTAATCCTTTCGACGATTTAGATTCCCATTAACCTTTGTGATACACCCCGTCGGTTTTCCTCATCTGGCCACGACTCCAGGGCCCAGCTTGGTGAATATTGTTGGCTGCCCCAGAATCACGCACTTGGTCAGCACTCGCTGCCTCTCCTGACTATATCTCGCACACTCTGCTACATTGCGCAGTCTGGCAGGGGCTTAAGGGAGACCCAGCTCAAGACAGGAAGGCTCAAAAGAGATCAGTGACTTTTTCTTTTCACTGAATATTTTGATCCTATTCTCAAAAATCCCAAATCAGAATGCTTCCTAGGGCAAGCTTTTCTTCTCATTAAAGAATCAATTTAAGAAGTGAAAGAATTTGCAAAGGTCCAAATATTAAATAATATTCAGTCATAGACTTAACGGGTTACCATGACTGAAGAGAACAGAAGTGGCACTGTGCTGTATCTGTCCCCAGTGAATGTAGTAGGTATTATATTAAAAACAAGAAGACTCAATATCCAGTACAGCATTCCATGCTCATGGAAAAACAATAAATTCATTTTTTTCTCATCACTTATACTAATAATATTGGTTTTGCTACAGAGCACTACAAAATCTTTTAAAAATTCTTATTTATTTAGAAGCTGGGGAGATTGCTCAGTGGTTAGGAGTATATATTCTCCTCTTCCACTCTTGCAGAAGATCCTAGTTTGACTTTCAGCACCTCCATAGGGCAGCTCATAAGCACCTGTAGTGCCCGTACCAGGAGATCCAACGCCTCTGACTTTTGCAGGCACCTGCTACCATGTGCACAAACTCATACACATGTACATAATTAATGTATTATAATAATACAAAATAAAAATAAGTAAATTTACCAAGCACGGTGGCACATGCCTTTAATTTAGACATTCTGTCTGAGTCAGGCAGTGGTAGCACATGTCTTTAATCCCAGCACTTGGGAGGCAGAGGCAGGCAGATCTCTAAGTTCAAGGTCAACCTGGCCTACAAAGTGAGTTCTATACAGGGAAACCCTCTCTGAAAAAAACACAAACAAAAAATACTATTATTGTGTAATTTATTTTTACTGTGTATGAGTTTGCTATACACTTGACTGGTCGTTCATGCCAGTGCACATGGAAGTTCAGTGGACAACTCTGTGGGGTGGATTCTGTCCTTTTGCTTTTCTGGGGGCTCCAGGGATTGAATCCTTTACCCCCTGAGCCATTGCAACAGTCCCAGAGTTCAAATGCTTACTCAGTCTCTTCTACCCTTGATCTGTCTTATTTGTTGCTGTTGCTGGTTCTTGTTATCATTGTCATTGTTTTTGCTGGGGACTAAATCTAGGTCCTCGCACATCCTGGGCTAGCACTATCTACTCTTGAGGTCTCTGTCACTGTCACTCTGTTGTCTCTCTTTCCTCTCTCTGAAACCCGGGGCCTCACACAGTCCTCAAGCGTGGACCACTGAGCTATACCCTCAGTCCTCGGTCTCCTAATCGGATACTTCCTCCCTCCTCTAAGAAGGAGCAGTTAGACTCTAGCTGCCTTGCTCCACTTTTAAACAATCAAAGCGAAGTTGAGGGCATGCTTGACTTATCTGCCGAGTAAGCACTCAGTCAGACGCGGGCAGGTGATTTAGGTAATTGAGCTCCTGGACTTGTTTTGCTGGGTTATTTAGGGAATTAGCATGGCGAGTAAAATTCACCAGATGATCTCACCGCCCCTCACTTTTTCCACACATGTTCGTCTCCAGACGAAATAGGAGACTTGGCTTTCTTTGAGAGAAGATGATGGTCTTGTTACTTCAACTACCTGAGGCTGAAGCTCAGAGGCTTCTCCTTGGGACTTGCTGAAAATCGGAAAATGGAAAATAGGTCGTCATAGTGTCTTAACCTTTAGAAAATCAGCAAAGAGCAAGGTTTTCCTTACGTTGCCCAAATCCTCGAAATGAGTCACGGTTGATTCACGGCCCAGCTATTCTGTTCCTCCAGGACTGAATCCTCATTTCTGAATTGGAAAGAGGATAAAAGAGAAAGCCCTTTAAGAAGCTCATGTCCTTTTAGATGAGCTATTTCTGTATCTCCCCAGAAATGATCCTGCAAAGTGCTAATGATACATAATCAGATTTACAGAGAAATACAATTAGCGTCATCTTGTTTGGTTCTGCTAATATAATTAGTGGCTATGCAGAGGAAAACATGCTGTTGTTCCCCCTTTTAAAAATAGAGAAAGTGGCATAAAACTCTTTTAGAAACCCGGTCCGCAGAACACTGGTGCAGCCGCGGGCTCGCAGCTCATTCCTAGTTCATCCAGAAGACAGCTGATGTGCCATCAGCACTGGGGGGGGGGACCAGGAAGTGAGACACAGATATGGAAAAGAGGGCAAAGCCAGGCTCATAAGCAGCATCAACACCCAGAGCAAACCTTTACCCAGCATCCACCACTGGGAATAGGATGAGGGTAGCGGTGAAAAACTAGCAGCGGTGGTGCCCTTAGGGAGCCCACGGTGAATGGCAGGCCGAGGCCTGGAAGGTGCATACCACATCACACACAAGAGCGAGGTGTGTGTTGTGACTACATTTTTCAAAGGAGTATTGGATTGTGTGGTTGAAGGGCAGGGATGGGATTGAATAATTTGTTTCATTGACAGTCAGTGATATGAAACTCGAAGAAAGCAGTGACTTTTACGAATCTGGGCCAGCTAGGCAGGCTTCGTGAAGGAGGTAGGGTTTGGACATAACAGGGCTTAGGGGGACTGCCAGCAGGGCTTTCCAAAAGGAGGAAATGTCATCAGAACTGGGAGTCATGTGTCATGTTTGCTTGGAATGGAGGGGAAAATAATAAATAAGCTCGAAGAGCATTTAAGGGCCAAGTGGTCAAAGGCGGTTTGTGCCCTTAACGCTAAGGACGCTGTAGCTGTGACTCCACTGTTGGGTGGGTTGACACTGACTGAGGGAATTAGGGAACAATTAGGGAACAATCCTATTTTCCATTTCTTATCAAGCATTCTGTAAATAAGATTTCTCTACCTTGTTTCTTACTTTTTGAGCTAGATCCATAGTTTCCAGAACAATTTTAGGGTTTTCTTGCAGATCTAAATTAACATTCCAACCCTTCCTCTCTCAGGCCAGACCTGTGGGTTTGGAACCAGCACTGGGTGAGAGGTCTCTGCTCTGTCCTTGCCCCTTCCCCACCCGACCCCACCCCTGCCACTGCTCCTTCCTTCCTTAGGGTTGGGGACAGTGATGGAGAGGGACAGAGGCAAAGGTTGTAGTTGTAGTTTTCCTTCGTAGCCAATGCTTGGCGGCCATTTAATGCTTTTGCTTCACTCTGTGCATAAATGGTCTTGCTGAGCACCTTCCATTTGACCATGACACTTTCCTGATCTTTCCCACTCCATCCTCAGAAGTGTGGCCAACATCTGTGCGACTCTCCTCACCCCTGCGGATGGTTCCTTTCTAGCTGCTCACTGTCACGTCTGTAGAGTTCATATGGAACACTCTGAGACTGAACGGAGAGGCAAGCTGCTCCCACCAAAGCCTCCCCTCCTTGCCTTCCTCCACAGCCAGCTAGCTAGCATCCCTGCTCTGAGTTTTCCATGAGGGAGGGTGGCCCCAGCCTCAACTTTCATCCCATAGGATTCAATTTCCTGAAAACATTTTCCTCCCCAAATGTTCATGTGTGGTTCATTGTGGTAGCAGGGCATCTAGCTTCCAGCTGGAAAATAAGATAACAGCCCTCCCCTCTTGTAGTTAGAGCCAATGTCTAAATCAGGTCACTTGGTCCTCATCCAGAAGAGGCCAGCTTTGATTTGGTGTGATAGAAAACATAAGGCTTCCTGCTCACAACAGCCCTCTGCTACCAACAGTCTTGTTGCAGAATCTCTCCTTCCGGAAGCTGGAAACGGGTGATAGCCCTATTCACGGAAGATCCCTCTCTGTGCCGCCACCGCTGCTTTGACGGCTTTCTTTTGAGTGTGGGCACAATTGTTACCTGCTGTCCACAGCTTTGAGGCTTAAGCTCCAGTTCTGAAAAACAAACTCCCATTCTACATCCTGTGACGAGGCTGTGGGCATCTGAAGAAGGGAAGGGAGACAGTAAAGGGAGCTGGCGGATCCCTGCAGTGGGCCTGGGGCCCTGGTGCTTTCCCATGGGCCTTTGCTGAGCATCTTGAATGCAGCTTTGGCTTGCTGCCTGGCTCTCTGCCTAACCTGAGCTGAGTCTTGCTCTGCCTCTGTCGTGAACAGCATCTTTCCAGCCACACTGAGTCAGTCCTTCTCTGCGCTCTGCATCAGGGATCACGGGCATGCTTTCTTTCCTATCTGTTGATATTTAATATTTTTCCAAGACTAAGTTTAAATATCTGTTTTCGCACCCAAATTTGGATATTATGTTCTTTTCAAGCTTAAGGCCCCTAAAGTCCATTTTAAGCCCATAGCGCCTCTAAGCTATCCTTGGAATTGGTGGGTACCACATGCTCTCCATGTGGGCTAGAGGGCACATCTGTGTGGTATCGTGTGGGAAAGCTTGGGTTGTGTTTCTCTAAAGTGTTCCACTTTTAAAGATGCTGTGGCCGTAGCCCAGGCTTCCATTAAGAGTGCAATAATGTGGTACAAGTATACAGAAAAGACAAAGCCAATGACCGCCTCTCCATTCTGCCACCCGCTGTCTTTCCATTGCGACTCCCGTGTTTTCTTGACAAATGCTCAAATACACGTTCAGATGCATCGGGGATGTGCTTGCTGGTCATTGTAGACATATAACCATACTTTATATGGTTCAGGCCTCTGAAGAGTCTGTGCTGTGTCTCAATTTTTCTTCTCTTTCTCATACTTTCTAGTATTTCCCTCTCCACACCTACCCCCACACACACATGGCACAGTACAGAAAGAGCAAAAGAGCTCAGTTGAGAAAGGCTTGCCTATGAAGGCCCTGGCTTCCAAGCTGAGTGTGGAGGAAGTACAGGCCTGTAATTCTAGTATTTCGGAGGTGGAGGTAGTAGGATCAGAAGTTCAAGGTCATTGTTAGCCACGTAGGGAGTTTGTGGCACGGGAGATCCTCAAAAGATACAGAGTTGGAGAGATCCCATGCGCTTTACGGATTTGTCACAAAAGTAGCATTGTACAGAACTTGAGTACAAGCCCAGCATCAGAATGGTGACATTGTAGCTCTGCCCTCTACTTACATTCATCTGTGCCCTGTGTCTGGCTTCATAAATACTATGTGTGTGGGGCCGTGTGTTTACCATGATCAAGATGATGCAAAGTGCTCCGTGTTTTCACCACAGCATCCCCCATGATGCTCTTCTCTGGTGACCTCACTCTAGATCCCCTGCCCCTCAGCCCCTAAGCCCCAATTAACTGTTCTTTGCTTCTAAAATTGTATCATTTTAGAGATGTCAAATATAGGGAATTACACATAGCTTTGGGAACTGGCTTTTTCCCTCTGCAGAATTTCCTGATAATCCATCCCGGTTATTTTTGCATGTATTCTTCAATTTTATTGTTGGGTATTCCATAGTGATGGCATGGTTTATATCATCAGTCACCCATCGAAGGCAATCTTAGCCGCACCCAGGCCTCGGGTTGTTCTCTTCATTAGGAATAAAGCTGGTATAAACACTCACGTACAGGTTTTTGAGGGAATAAGTTTTCAAGTCACTAGGGTAGAGGTTCATGAATATGAGTATAATTGTCAAGTGTAGCTTTTATGTAAATTTTATGTAAAATTGCATGTTTAGTTTTATAAGAAAAAGGAAGGAAAGCAAGGAAAAGGCCTTCCTGAGTGACTATGCCACTTTGCGTTCGTACCAGTAGTAGATGGAGGTCCTATTTTCTTTGCATCTTTGCCAGCATATGAATTATATTTATTTTACACAAGGTCTCACGCTGTAACCCAGTCTGGAACTTGTTACACAGACGCAGTCAAGGCTGGCTTCAAACTCACAGGAATTCTCCTGCCTCAGCCTCCAGAGTGCTGGGATTATAGGTCTGAGCTACCCACAGCTGGTCCACTGACATCTTTCACCTGCTCATTCACTGTCTACAGTCTGCTTAACAGAACACTCGTGCCTCCGCTTGCTTTCCACTTGGATTAGTTGCCTTTTTGTTATTGAATTTAAAGGGAACTTTTATATTTTCTACACAGGATTTTTTCCCCGGTTAAGAATTTGAAAATCTTTGTTCCCAGTCAGACTGATTTTTGTATCTTCTTTGTGTGTCCTTTGGCAGAATGCATTTTTAATTTTTTTTTTTTTTTTTGGCTGTTCTCCAACTTTATTTGAGATTCAGTAGGTTAGTTCTCATCCACATTGACTGTCTGTACATTTTTGAATGTGGTAACAGGCACGTAAGTTACCAATGTGTAGAGTTTGTCTGGTGAGTCCTCATCCTCATTACGTTTTCTGGACAAACATACCCGGATACGATATGGAACATTCCTTATTCCTTTGGCCCAGACAGCTTTATTGAGCCTGGTATCAATCCTCACATCTGGAGTCCCCATCTCCTTCATGACAAATTTCCGGATTTCTTTGAGTGCCCTAGGAGCACGCTTCTTAAAGCCCACACCATGGATGCGCTTGTGAATGGTGATGGTGTATTCTCGGGTCACCACCTCGTTGATGGCAGAACGGCCCTTCTTCTTCTCGCCACCCTTCTTTGCGGGAGCCATTCTGCCGGGCCCAAGCTGGGAAGCTGCATTTTTAATTTTTATGAGATCCAATTGATTCAGTTTTTTTCCTTTTGTGGTTCATCTGTTCAATGTTAAGTCTAAGAAGTCTGTCTAGTCTTATATCCTAAAAATTCTCACTAATTTTTCAAAAAGTTTTATAAAAAACTTTTATAAAAAAAGTTTCGAAAAGTTAAGTATCCAATCCACTGATATGATTTTGGCAGGAAGTTTAAGATTTACATTGTTTCTTTTCTTTCTTTGTTCCCCCATTCCTTGTGTCCATTAGATCCAGCACCACTGTTGAAAGGTTAGCTTTCTCCACAGCCTTTCCATCTCTCCCCACGTGTGCTCGTGTTCACTGGCTCCACAGTCGGGTCCTCATTCTGTCTCTCTCCCTACCAACACCACGCCCTTCGTCAGGATGATGAGGCTCCGTGCCAGGCACTGTGGTCCCTTCTGCTCTATTTCTTCCTGAAGACTATTTTTATTGCTCTGAGATGAATTCCCTTCAACACAATATGAAAATAAACCCATGCCTCAAAAAATATTTTACCACTGTGATAGGAATGAAACTAAACCAGCAGATTAATTTGGGGGAAATGCCATTCTTATTTTGTTTGGTCTCCCAGCCAATGAGCACCGTTGTTTGCTCATTTGTTTAGGTCCTCGTCGACAATCACTGGTGCACAGGTCATGTGAGGCCTGTGCCTCACTTCATTTTTGGAGTGATTGTGAAGAGTGCTGCTCTTTAAATTCCACCTGCTTGCTTGTTCATTATTAGTATACATAAG
The DNA here is from genome assembly GCF_000317375.1 of Microtus ochrogaster. Lineage (NCBI taxonomy): Eukaryota > Metazoa > Chordata > Mammalia > Rodentia > Cricetidae > Microtus > Microtus ochrogaster. The sequence goes on from NC_022013.1 coordinate 27,042,879, forward strand.
TGCGATCGATTTTTGGTTATTGACTTTGTATCTTGTGATCCTAGTAAAGTCACTTAGCTGTAGGAAATTTGTTAAAGGGTGATTATCTTTTTGTTGTTATGATAGACTTGCTGAGATTTTTTTTTTTTTAATTTATTTATTTATTGAGGATTTCCGCCTCCTCCCCGCCACCGCCCC
>NC_022013.1:27048218-27054771 GCF_000317375.1 Microtus ochrogaster
ACAAGGGGCCTACCTCTTTGATCCAACCGCAGTGGGATGTCTGCTCTCCTTTTTGCGTGCCCTTCCCCGCCTCGTGCCAGCTGTGCCGGTCCCCGCTGCTGCTTTGACGGACCCCTCTGGTCTCCGCCGCTTGCCTCTGCCTCCACGCCGGTCCCCGCCGCTTGTTTCTGTCGCCGCCGGTCCCCCAGAGCCTATTTTTGACTGCAGCGCTGTGTTGCTCCACTGCCGCCGCGACTGCGTGCCGCCGCGACTGCCGACTTGCTGAGATTTTTATGTGGAAAGTCTTATCATCTATAAATAGGAGAGGGTTGTTTTACCTTTTTTTCAGTCTGCACTTCTTAGTTCTTCTTACCCTACAGTGTTGAGTATATTTCCAAATGTTATGCTGAATTATACCAGTAAGAAGACACAACAGCTAAGCCATTAGCTGCTGAAGGAGACAGAGACTCATGGTGATACATAGATTAATAGAAGTGGATTAATTTAGATGTAAGAGTTAGTTAATAAAAAACCTGAGCTAATAGGCCAAACAGTGTTGTAATTAATGTAGTTTCTATGTGATTATTTGGGTCTGGGTGGCTGGGAAACTAGAATGCAGTCTCTGTTTGCATAATGGTGCCCAACACATCCTTGCCCTGTTTGCATAAGGACTAAGAATTTATCCTTGCACCCCAAGTGATACCTGTATTTATGTATTGCACCAGGTGAATGTATGCATGTGTGCCACATGCATGTGAATGTATGTGTGAATGTATGTGTGCCACATGCATGCCAGGTACCCGAATAGTAAGAAAGCATCAAATCCCCTGGAAGTGGAGTTATAGATGGTTGTGAACCACCATGAGGTGCTGAGAACCAAACCTGCATCCTCGGCAAGATTAAATGTTCCTAATCACTGAGCCATCTCTCCAACTGGGATGATTTTTTTTTTTTATTTCCAAGTAGTTATGGATTCCTAATCCATGAGTTTGGGTGGTAAGTCAACAAACGGTATTCAGAGCAACACCTGACATCCCGGTCAACTGAAGACACACGATGGTGGCAAATCTGCGGCCAGATATTTTTCCTTTAATCTCTTTTCTATCATTTACTTCATGAGTCTAAGGATGTATGTCTTCAAGTGGCTGTAAGTCTTTATGTATATGTAGTAAGTGTGATATATGGTTTTGTTTCTTCTGTGTTTGCTTCTTGGTTGTTGTTTTGTGCTGTCAACTGAACCCAGAACTCAGGGCCTCACTTATGCTAAGCCCACATTATGCCACTGAGCTGTAGTCCCAGAGTTTAAGTGGTTTTAGTCTTACCTGATCTATTTGATGACCTTAAAATAAATACACAAATATTTCAGTCTGTCTCCTTCGGGGATAGCCTCTGACTCCCGCCTTCCGAATGTGGGTTGTGTTTGGTATTTAGCTTCACAGCAGCAGGACGGTGTGGCCTGGTAGATGATTCTCCTCGGGCTCTAGCTGGCACTGCCGTTATCTCAGGAGGACCTTCGGCAGACCTAGCACTGCACACTGCCAAGAGACAGACAGCGTGTCAGTGACCGAGTGACCACCTTCACCCTCAAGTGATTGCAGTGCCAGCTCTCATAATAAATCATCAGTCTTTGTGAGAAATTTCAAACCAGGATTTCATAGCTAAGTCACTCTGGCCTCGGGAACCGTGAGATCGCAAGTGCTCACTGCTGCATTACGTCACTCAAGTGTGATTTGCTGTGCAGTTAATGATAAATAATTGTGTATGTGCATAGCAGATTTTATTGTTGTTGTTTTGTTTTTGCTTTTGAGACAGGGTTTCTCCAGGTAATAGTCCTAGCTGTCTTGGAGCTCACTTTGTAGACCAGGCTAGCCTCAAACTCACAGAGATCCTCCTGCCTCTGCCTCCCAGGTGCTGGAACCAAAGGTGTGCACCGCCACCACCCAGCTTAATTTATTATTTAAGTCTTTCCCTTACCAGTGGAATGTCTGAGACCTGCTCCATCCTGTGAATATGTACAAACGTCTTCCCCTTATAGCTCACAGGTAAATAGCGGTGCTGAACAAGCTTTTAAATAACTCGCCTGGCCGGGCGATGGTGGCGCACGCCTTTAATCCCAGCACTTGGGAGGCAGAGGCAGGAGGATCTCTGTGAGTTCGAGGCCAGCCTGGTCTACAAGAGCTAGTTCCAGGACAGGAACCAAAAGCTACAGAGAAACCCTGTCTCACCCCCCCCCAAAAGAAAAGAAAGAAAAAAGAAATAAATAACTCGCCTGGGTTGGAGTTCTAGGATTTTAATCTTTTCTTCTCAGAAGTTTGTAATTCTCTCCCTTCCATTCATTCTCTGTCTTTTCTTTGTTTCTGAGACAGTCTCATATGTAGCCAGAGTCACTTCAAATCATAATTCTCCTGTCTCAGCTTTCTAAGAGCCGGGGCTTGGTGAGTATGTCACACCTGGCTTTTGCTCCTCTGTTTTCCAGCTTATAGGGCTGAGGATCAGTCAAATGCTTAGCCAATGCTATTTCTTGTTGTTTTTCTAGTTATTTATTTTTTGAATATAAGATTTTCTGCTTATCTTGAAGTTCATGAATTTTGCTTGGTTCATGTATTTCTCCCCAATTACACCTGAATTGTCCATATAAGCCCTTCTTCAACACCGAAACATTTCCCCCTATCATCTCTCTCCCATCCAGTGTCTACCCTCCAAATTCTCTTTCCCCCTCTCTCTGAGTCACAGTTTTTGTTTGTTTGTTTTTTCCCACTGTATTTTTAATGTTGACTTATTTCTTCCACTAGACTAGTCTGGACATTTTACTCTTGTTTCTCTCCAGAGTGTCTTGTGCTGTGCTCAGGGCACCTTGACTTTCTTATGATGTTTCTTTCTTGCTATAAATCTGTTGCCTGTCTCTCCCAGCAACACTTTCTGCAGGGGCTTGGGTGGTTTGACCCGCCACTCTCATTCTGACGCTATGGGAGCAGCATATGTCAGCGGTCTCCACAGGGAGGAAGGATGGGAGGGTTCTGTCTTTATAGTGGCAGAGAGATCTGAAGAAGGGAGAGGAGAGGTAGGGAAAGGAGTGAAGAGTCCTTACGTCTCAGCTTGCCTCTTCACCAGCAGCTAGAGGTCAGCGAGCATAGGCACACTCACACGGGCTTCAGAGGAACCTTGGGCATGCCAGCTCTCACAGGACCATAGGAGACTCCCAGAAGCCACTGTTTTTTGTGTCTTATCTCTGAAACTCTCAGACCCTCACTCTCGGCTCCTGTCCTGCGCACAGAATGCGCAATTCTTTCAAGTCTGTAATCTGTAATTCTTTTTTTGTTTGTTTGTTTGATTTTGTTTTTGTTTTTCAAGACAGGGTTTCTCTGTGGCTTTGGAGCCTGTCCTGGAACTAGCTCTTGTAGACCAGATTGGCCTCAAACTCACAGTGATCCGTCTGCCTCTGCCTCCCAAGTGCTAAGATTAAAGGTATGCACCACCACCGCCCGGATGCAGATAAGATTTTGAGAGCCATGTAAATACAGAACACATTGGGAACCAGAGTCTTATGGAACGTTTTGCATATTCCTCACAAAACTCAAGCCAACCGACAGAGTTGGCTCAAACTCTCCGATGTGATTGTTTATACGCAGACACCGAGCACGGAAAATGTCAGCCCTGGCGCTGAAAGCCAGCCCATGGCGGGGTCTATGGTTTTGAAAGGACTGGTTATTCGATCTCACGCAGACGTCAGCATATTTCTTCTTCTTCTTCTTTTTTCTCTTTGTGTCCTCTAAGAAGCTATAATTTGAATTTAAGAGCAGTAGTTAGAAGCGAAATGCTAATCAGAATGAGAAAACCATGCATTAAATTCTCTCACGAGTGAGATGCTGTGTAAAGCGAAACTCATCATCAGCTCTGAGACCCTAAAGTCCTTTCTCCAGCCAGGGCATTAGCCATTCGGGACCCCCAATTCCTATTACTACATCCCCCCAATTCCTATAAGTACATCTCGGGTTTTTTCTAGGTTGTTCCCCTTCCTGACTCTGCCCAGTTCAGGTTTTCTTCAGGCCCCCGCCCCTGCCCCCAGAGAGTCCCCGAATTAGAGCTGCTGCTCTTCCTCCCCTGCCCAGGAGTCTGTGCATCTCGGAGCTGTCGCCTCTCTGCCGCGTTATTGACAAATGCGGGTTAACAGGAAACAAGCATTGGAAAGACGCTTAAGAAGTCACCAAAGTCATCTTAAATACACGTACTGAGGCCACATGCCACAAACGGGGCGAGGAAGCCTTACTCAGCCCCTTTTCCTTGGTGGCCCTTGTTGACAGTTTGAGAGTTTTCAGGGCCTTGGGAACTCCCCTCCCAATGCCATCGCTTTCATTCAGTAACTCCATCTCAGACAGCTCTTTTTTCCCCACGCTAGGCCCTCAGCTCCCATGCTTTGCTCTCGGTCCCAGATGTTCTGTGTGTATCTGTGTGGCGCCAGGACGTGTTCATCGACATGCACACCGAGTTCCATCTTCTAATCCTCGTTCCCCACTGTCACTTTTGATTCTTCCTTCATCAGTACCAGAGAAGCCTGAAGAAGTACGAAGTGGTCGACAGATTCAGAATGGTCAGACCATGTATAATTCATAGCCTCAAGCCTAAATGGGATAATGTAAACTTGAAGGTGGTTCAAAGGAAATTCAAATGCTTTTTATGGTCTGGAAAGAAAAACTAATAGTATTTCCTCTCTAGCTGTAATAACCTATAATGACTACAAACCAAGCCTGGTAGCTCATGCCAGCTCTTACAAGGCTGAGGCAGGAGGACTGTTGAGTTCAAGACCAACCACCCTGGGTCACATAGTAAAACCTGTCTCAAGATAAGTAAATAAGTAAACAAATAAATAAACACTGCCAAATGTCCTTTGATCTGTTGGTAAATAAATAAATAAACACTGTAGATGCTGCCAAATGTCCTTTGATCTGTTGAGGGTAAAACTGCCTCTGGTAGATAAGCATTGAATTGAATGAGTTAAAATATGTATCATAAGGAAGAACTATATTTTTTTCATTTTGAAAATGAATACATATTTTATATGTATGTGTGTGCATGTGTCAGTGCGCATGCGGAGGTCAGGGGACAATTCACAGAAAGCAGGTCTCTCCTTCCACTATGGAGGTTATGTTGCTCAAACTCAGGTCATCAGGCAGGACAAGCCTCTGGGTGCTGAGCCAGCTCACCAACCCGAACTGCTTTATCTTTAAGACTTTTTTAACATGATAAAATAGAAATGAGCAATGAACATTTGCATTTTAATAATACCAAGTATCCTCTCGCGCACCACACAAACTCATACATGTACAATGAATATAATTACACTTGTACACAAACTAGGTGCTGGACTGGAAAATCTGCTCATTGCTGCAAACAACTGTACTGGCCAATGATTTAGTCATCTCGACACAAGCTAGTTTTCAAAGGAGGGAGGCTCTATGAGAAATGCGTCCGTCCGATGGGGCTGTGGGCAAGCCTACAGGGCATCTTCTTAGTGATTGATGTGAGAAGGCCCAGGTCATCCCCTGGCAGGTGGTCCTGGGTTCTATAAGAAATCAGGCTGAGCAAGCAAGACATAGGGAACAAGCCAGCAAGCAGCACCCTTCCATGGCCTCTGCATCAGCTCCTGCCTCCAGGCTCCTGCCCTGTGTGAGTTCCGGTCCTGACTTCCATAGATGATGCTCAGTGACAGTGTAGGATAAATAAACCCTTTCCTCCCAAACTTGCTTTTTGGTCAAGGTGTTTCATTGCAGCAATAAAAATGCTAAGGCAGCATCATATCCGTTTTTAATTGCTTTATGGGTTCTTTTGCATTTTCCTTATATATATAAGGAAATATATATGTATATATGTATATATATATATGAGAGAGAGAGAGAGAGAGAGAGAGAGAGAGAGAGAGAGAGAGATTCTCTCTGTTCTGGAACTCACAGAGATCTGCCTGCCTCTGCCTCCCGTGAGTGCTGGGTTAAAGTGCCACCACTGCTTGGCTAATTGCTTTTTTTTTTTTTTAATATAAGCAACATCATTTGTGTGTAAGCTGATGAAGATATAGCAGTCACTGGTAATGCCGCAGTCTGACTGAGAAAGAATGACAGCAGAAAACAAGATATATGGCATTCAGCTGTAATCAGACAGCACACTTTAGATACGTAAGTCTTTGCCAGTCAGGTAGGAAAGAAAGCACTGTGGCCTACCACAGTGGACAGGGGAAGGGGAAGAGGAGGAGAATGAGCTTAATTGGAAATAATAACTAACCATATATGATGAAAATTAAAAGGAAATGTAAATTCACTTAGACTTAAGGAACACCAACCTCTAGAAACCAACCAGGCATTGTGCCGTGATGTCTCTCCAGCACTTGGGAGGCTGCAGCAGTGGGGTGGAGCATTTGACAGCCTGGGATAAGCAGCAAGATGTGGATCTTTTCTTTTTAATAAAAAGAAAATCAACAAATGTGGAAAACAGCAATCAAGTAAAGTCTGTTGCAGACTGAGCATTCAAAGGCAGAGAAGGAGGCCTCAGGCCTCGGCCTGTGAAGTGCTCTCACGTGGGTGAC
>NC_022013.1:27055259-27060028 GCF_000317375.1 Microtus ochrogaster
TGCACTGCACACAGGCGCTGGGTGACCGTCACCACTCCCATTTGCACTGCACACAGGCGCTGGGTGACCGTCACCACTCCCATTTGCACTGACTAAACTCAGGCGCTGGGTGACCGTCACCGGCCACTCCCATTTGCACTGACTGAACATAGGCAGAGGCATTTCGGAGCAAATATGAAGGAGACATATTTGATAACTTTCTTGTGAGACTGGTGTGCACTACAATCTACTCCTGTGCAGAAATGGAATTCTTTTCTCTGCTGGTGTTCAAAAAGAGAGAGGTCCTTGTTTCTAGGACATTCTGGGGCCACCATCCCTGAGAAGACAGGTGCCAGAAGGACTCTGCTTCTTACACAGCGACCAACTGTGGGGATCTTGGAACACCAGAGCCACTGTGCCGTTGCTTTTTTTTTTTAATGGATATGTGGGGGTGTGGGGGGGGGCTTTTCCAAACAAAAACCACGAACTACAGATGATTTTGTTGCTGCTGTTGTTATTTTGACATTATTGGGAAAACTAGGATTTTTTTCAAAAAACCATGTCACCTGGGCATGGTAGCTCACACTTGTAAGCCCAGAACTTGGGAAGCTGAAGCACGAAGCTTACTGTGTACAATAGCTAACCTGAGCTACATAGTGACTCTCTGGCCAGTCTGAACTACCGAGTAAGATGTCACAAAACAAACAACATTGTCCCTCAATGTGTTCTTTTGAAGCTATAGCTGAAGGGATGTGGAGGGAGCTCGATTCATTCTGTGTTATATTGGAGATTATATTACTCTGAATTATTTACGTCCTCTAAGTGGCAAGAAAAAGTGCTCTTGTGCTCTTGACCACAGGAAGAGAATCTAGGGTCCATGTGGAAGGAGAGTTTGTTCTCAGAGAAGCCAGTAGAAGGAAACAGACTAAGGCCTGTTTAGACTCATTTGTAAATCTGCTTCATCTAAGCTGAATTCGTTATAAAATATTTAAGGTTTGTTTATTTTTACTTTGTGCATATTCACTGTTCGCCTGCATGTCTGTCTGTCTATCTGTGTACTGTGTGCTAACCTGATGCCCCCAGAGACCAGAGAAGGCAAAGGGTGATTGTGAACTGGATTTGTAAACCTCCTAAGTTGATTTGGGCTGAGCATTTTATCACAGCAGCAGAGAGGAAGCTCAAACAGCCACTGAAATTTTAACTCTTGAATCTAAGGTAATATTAGATACTTAGTAATGTGTAGGCTAAAGGATGCTTTGCAAATTTAATGTGTTATTATTAAGAGTGTGTGTGAGATACGTGTATGCACATGGGGTGTGTGTATAAATGTGTGTGGGACATACGTGCCGCAGTGTGTGTATGGAGGTCAGAGGACAACTCTGCAGAGCCTGTTCTCTCCACCTAGTTTCACACGTGTTCTAAGAACTGAACTCAAGTCCTTGTGCAGTGAGTGCCTTTCCCTGCTGAGCCGTTTCACCAGTCTGAGGAAGACTACTTAAACTAGGTTTTGAAGCCTGAAATCTTACTTGTGCTTCAACTTCAGAAAGTGCAGCCTAGAAACCACACTCTACTTCCTTGCTATGCAATAATGCTAAATTCAGTTAAGTATATAAAGAAATTAGATCATGTGCAAAAATTATTATGCCAGGTGGTGGTGGTGCACACCTTTAATCCCAACACTCGGGAGACAAAGATAGACGGATCTCTGTGAGTTTGAGGCCAGCCTGGTCTACAAGAGCTAGTTCCAGGACAGGAACCAAAGCTACAGTGAAACCCTGTCTTGAAAAATAAAAAAAAAAAATACTTTGTTATATAGTTTTCATTTAACCTGACTGCCCACCAATACTGAGACCCTGTTGTGGAAGAAATCACATGCTTTCATTGCTAGGATATAAAGATATCAGCTGGGGGCTGGAGAGATGGCTCAGAGGTTAAAAGCATTGCCTCCTCTTCCAAAGGTCCTGAGTTCAATTCCCAGCAACCACATGGTGGCTCACAACCATCTGTAATGGGGTCTGCTGCCCTCTTCTGGCCTGCAGGCATACACACAAACAGAATATTGTATACATAATAAATAAAGAAATATTAAAAAAAAAATAAAGATATCAGCTGGAACTAAACTGGATGCTCAGTAGCCCTCACCATGATGCAAGGCGTTATGCAAGCCGCTTGGGGAAAATGGTCATCAAAAGTTACCCAGCCACAGACTCTGTGTGCTACGTTTCTGCTTACTCAGGTAAGACAAGCACTCTGGTGCAATAGTACAACTCTGCTATGCGGTTAGGCAACCATTTTCTGATTGGAAGTGAGGCCCGCTCCACAGGAGGGAACCCATGTTGGGCACTGTAAATGTGGGCAAGTGTCCACAGCGAGGAAGGTCACAAACCCTAATGATTTGTTAAATGGACGTACTGTGTAATCCCAGCACTCATACTAGTGAGATGGAAGATGGAAAGAGGAGAACCACCCAGAAGCTTGTAGGCCAGCTGGCCAAAAGTGTACAGACTCTGACTCAAAGTAAGGGGGAGAAATAAAACGGATTCCTGCAAGTTGTCCTCTGACTTCCTCGCGTTTGCTGTGGTTTACACACACACACACACACACACACACACACACACACACACACACACAATAAATAAATAAAACGTTTAAACTACACAAAATAGTCGGTCCTCTAAGCTATCGATCACTTTAGAACACGTGGAGAAAGACAAAATAAATCAAAACAAAAGCTCCCTGTTTTGTCCACATCAGGAAGCATAAGCTACCTGCCTGGCTCGTTCTGTGTACTGTGATGGATGGGTGGGCAGAGGCAGGCCCTGCTGTGCTGAGTGGGAAGCTGCCAAGTTCCCACTCAGATTTTCACCTAATGCTTCTGGTTGTTGCTGATGGTCTCTGCTCACACCCATTAAAGTCATTAGAGCAATGCAGTATCCTAAACCCATCACGCCTGGGGTAGTTTTTAGCTAGACCAGTTTGTACAGGAAAGAGACAGTTGCATCTTGGTTTTTCACTTGTTAAGTTAGTTTTCTAGCATTTTTCCTGAATTAACTATGGACATTCCTTCTTTTCCTTCTCTTCTTCATCTTCCCCAGTAATTGTGGAATCTACCTACATATAAGATCAAGCAGTATTATTATTGATGACATTTGGTTTCTCCATATGAGAGAAACCCTGTTTCACATCTTACTGCCAACTACCATGGTGATTTTGACAGTAATAGAAAGGTAAACTGAACACTGAATATTTTAATAGCAACACTAAAAAAGTATAAATTTAGAGAAATATAGACAGAAAGTTTGACATTCTCCTACTAAAGAAAGCAAACAAGGTGAAGACATAGATGCCATATTCAGAGTAAATTTCGACTCAGGAAATGTAGCATACTCAAGATTTGTAAAACTCTAATCAAGATCTAAAGTCATCTTAATGCCTCCCTCCTTGAGATATTGCTTTAGGAATAATCGAGAGGGAACTCCTATCTAGAACCTTCTAAAGAAACAGGCTCGCCAGACTTGCAGTACCAGCTTGTGTATGACCCAGTTCATAAAGGTATTTAATTCTGGGTGTAGGAACAAGGTTGTTTAGGAGAGAGAGTAATAAGGGCCAGAAACTCCCTGCAGTTATGTTCCTGTCGAAAGAGCAGTCACAAATGGTGTGGGAGAATGGTTTTTTTTTTACCCCAACATCCAGCAATTGCCTTGACTTAAAAACAGATCTCCATCTCTGTGTTGGTAAATAGCTAGATGGGTAAATCCTGGTAAGTAATTCCAAAAGGTTAGTGTGTCAGTTGTTGCCAAGGTGCCAGTGACCCAAAAACAAAGAAATCCATCTGAATTCAAATCCCTCCTCAAAGACTTTATTTCAGAATAGGTGAGGCATTGGGGATAAGGATCAGGCAGTCTTAGGGAAGGGCTGCATGAAGTCATAGAGGATCATTGATCTCCCAAAGCAACTACTGTATTTAACACAGGGGCAACAACACTGTGTCTTGTATTTCAGCATGAGAGCACCCCTGCAAGGGGAACCCCCGCACAACACAGCCTTTGCTTAAAAATAATCTTCAAGACAATGAAGGGAACACACGTACATCCTTGGCTCTGGAAGTGAATGTGGGCCATTATTCATCCCTGTTGGATTTCATGGTTGGAGTTCCCTGAAGTCAGGTACAGTCTAAAAATATACCTATGGTGCAGTGAAGAATTGGCGTATTTTTGTCTGGGACCTAGAGAGGTGACTTAGAGGTCAAAAGCAAGTATTGCTCTTGCAGAGGGCCTGAGTTTGGCTTCCGGGACCTCTGTCAGGTGGCGCACCCTGCCTGTCTCTCAGCTCCAGGAGGAGGAAGCCTTGGCCTCTGTACATATGCGTATGTGAGTGCGGACATTAGCACTCAAATACGCATATGTACACACAGAGATACATAATTTAAACTATTTTTAAGGATACTTTTGTTTTTGTTTATTGAAACAGGGTCTAAGGCTTGCCTTGGCTTCCTTATGTAGCTGAGGAGGACCTTGAACACTGATATTTCTCCTTTCACTTCTCATGCTGGGAAAACAGAGAAATGGCATCAAATTCAGATTATTGCAATGCTCAGAATACATCTTGTTTTATTTTCATTTTTCATAAAATAATGTATTTACTTATTTTTTGATGGAGGAAGGTCATTGGTTAATTAAATAAATAAGCTGCTTACCCTGATAGGTTAAAACATAGGTGGGAGGAAGAGGAAGTGAGGTCAGACTCGACAGCTCTCCTCTCGGGGGCAGACGCCTCAGAGAGATACGATG
>NC_022013.1:27062746-27066870 GCF_000317375.1 Microtus ochrogaster
ATTATTAGAGATGGGCTAGTCCACGTGCGAGAGTTAGCCTAGAAGAGTCTAGATAGAAATGGCCAAGCAGTGATTAAATGAATACAGTGTCCGTGTAAGTATTTTAGGGCATAAGCTAGCCAGAGGCAGCCGGGGTGCTGGGGACGCAGCCCCGCCGCTCCTATTTCAACAATTTTTGGTATAGGTATTTATTGACATATTAATTGTACACAATGACAGGTTTCATTCTGACATTTTTGTACATATTTTGTTATTACCTGTTTTGATCATATTCACCCTCTGTAGCCTCTTGTTACTCACCCTCCTGCTCCTTCTAATTCCCTCCTCTTCCCAGCTAGTTGCCCTCATTTTCTTGTCTTCTTCTGGCCCTGGTGATTCAATGAGTTTAATTGGGCAAATTATAAGGGGGGGGGGAAGTTTACATAAACTTTATAATAGTCCACGCTATTTTAATTGCTTGTTGGTATCTCTTACTGAGCTCACTTTATTCATCAAGCCATACTATAGGTATGCATGTGTAGGGAAAACCTAGCATACATGAGTTCAGTCCTCTGCGGTGTGGGCATCTACTATGGGTCTTGAAACATGGTCCTTGTGGATAAGGGGGGGAGGAGTCACATGGCTTCTGGCACTTCCGGCAGCAGTTTACAGCCCAGATGTAGGTTTGCCTTCCTCACCACATAAGGCCTCCCTTCTTCGCTTTCCAGCCTGGCAGAGCAGGAACTGCTCCCCCTCCACTCACTCTTCATGATGCACTAACGCTGACATAATGGCTATCGTTGATCTCCCTGAGTTGTAGGAGACTCTGACTCCAATGAATTCCTTCTGGCTCTCCCCGCCCACTCCCAGCACCCCTTCCCCAGTGCAGGTGACTCCCCATCATAAACTGATAGCAGTGTCCCTCAATGCTCCAGCACATTACACCAGGCACCTCGTACAGGGACATGAAATCTCTCATTAGTTTGTTTATGTAGATAACAAGGGCATTAAAATACTCTGGTCTGCCATATTATCCATCTGCCATTCCTGTATCACTGCTTTTTTAAACCAGAGTATTTAAAACATATATAATACAAATACTTTCATGTTTATACTCACTTTATATCTCTAACAGATAAGGCCTTAAACCCACAATAATAATATGCTGAATAAATAAATAGTACTTAATTTATGAAAACACAACAACTCTGGGGCAGGTCACATATGGAAACTTAAAGAAGGACCGAAGAGGATGCCAGTTTTTCTAAACGTTCCTCTTTTAAGCACAGGTCATGTTTCAAATGGAATCAGCCATTGCGTAAAACCGAAGGCAGTTTCCTTCCTCTGGTTTCCCACGCACTTCTACAGAATTCCTGCTGCTGGTCATGACACTGACTTCAAGAACAACAGGCAGAAACTCTTAGTGATAGACTTTCTGGTGGGAGTTATGTCCTTAAGGAAAGCCTGCTTGCTTCATGTGGCGATGAAAGAGTAGCTCTAAAACTTTCAATTTCTTCAAGTTTTTCCCCCATTGATTGTCTCAGTTTTTAGAGGGCTGCATCCTCTGCAGTTTTAATTTTAGTATGTGTCTAAGGTAGTTTGATAGTTAGTATTATATGCATAGATTGTATGCGCCTCCGTTTAAGTCCTATTGCCTTCTGAGCATGTCTAAATGAACAGTGATTACCTTAGATATATGGTTCTCAACCTGTGGGTTGAGGTCTCTTTGGGAGAGTCGAATGACCCTTTTACAGGGGTCACATATCAGCTATCCTGCATATCAGGTGTTTATCTTATGATCATAACAGTATCAAAAATGCAGTTATGAAGTCGCAGCGATAATAATGTTCTGGTTGGCGGTGACCACAACATGAGGAACTGTATTAAAGGGTCGCAGCACCAGACGACTGAGAACCACTGCCTCAGATGCGGTCCTCATCTGATCGCGATTGACTACCCACCCGGACCGAAGCAATCGCCTGCTACTGCCTTGGTTGCTCTTCTATTGCTGTAAAGAGACACTGTGACCACGGACACTCAGAGAAGGGAGAATTTACTTGGATTATGGTTCCTGGGGCTTAAAGCCCATGACTATTACAACGGGGAGGATAGCAACAGGCAGGCTGCCATGGTTCGGGAGCAGTAGCTGAGAGCTTACTATTTAGACGGAAGCATGTGAGAGAACACATAATCTAACTGGTAATGCTGCGGATTTTTGAAATCTTAAAGCCCAGCCCCAGTGGGACACTTCCTCCACTGAGGAGCCACAGCATCCTTTCCAAACAGTTCTACCAACTGGGACCATGTACGCAAGCATATGAACCTGTGGGCATCATTGTCATTCAAATCACCACACATATATTTATGCATCCCGTAATGAAGAGAAAATTCCTGATTTGGTATACTTCTCTGTATATTTTTTGACTGTATATAGTCTATCTTACATTTTTCTTTAAATTTCTTTTTATATTTTTATGAATATTTTGCTTGCATTGGGTCTGTGTGCCATATGCTTGCCTGCTGCCCACAGTGAGTCACCATGTGCGTGCTGGGAATCAAACCTGGGTCCTCTGAGAGAGCAGCTGGTGTTCGGAACCTCAGAACCATCTCCAGCCCCTGTATATAAACTATCTTAATTCAATCATTGCAATTCTACAGCATATGATACTCTCAAATTGACATTGAAGCTTTTTTTTTTTTTGCAATGAACTGATTGTTTCATTGTAAAAACAACTGTTCGGGGATTATAACCAAATGATGAACTTGTCAAGGTAATGAAGGGAGCTAGAATACAGCCACTCTGTTAGATTAAAGCAGTAAGCTCCGCTTGAGAAAGGCATCCAATGTGTTACCATCCAAGCGAGATCTTGCAAAGTGCGGGAGGCTCGGTGCTGCAGCAAACAATGGAAAGTCAGACACCGCAAAGACTCAGCCAGAGTGAATCACCACAGCGGAGAAGAAACAACACCCACGGGTTCATTATTTTAAGAGAAAAATAAGCTCTCTTGATTTTACAGAAGAGAGCAGTGACTTGGGAAGAGGGAAGGAGAAGGCAGTGTGCTCTTTTTTTCAAAAAAACCATTAATTTAATTTTATACGTGTGAGTGGTTTGTCTGCTGTACATCTGCACACCCACCGCCTGTGTGCAGTGCCCTCAGCCAGGAGACAGTGTCAGATCCCCTGGAGCTGTAGTCACAGATTGTTGTATGCCACCCCATAGGTTCTGGGACTCAAACCAGAGCCATCTGAAAGAGCGGCCAGTGCTTTTAACTGCTGAGCCATGGCTCCAGCCCCAGTAGCAGGCTCCTGCAGGGATGACCACTTTAACCCAGGACCGCTCACAATGAACTCTCAGAGATTATCCTGTGAAGGTTAAGCACTGAGACCAATACCTTTATTTTGTTTTTTTTCCCCCCTGCAATTAGAGATACATTTTGATTGTGGATGACAAGGACAAAGAGCGAAAGAAAAACTACCACAAGCCCACTATGCAGAATTTGTTCTGTTGATGTCATTGAGACCCATGATGCGTATTACATATTTAAAAGGCACTGTTTCAATATATTTTGATTTTTTTCCTGAGTTGTATAATCATTGCATCTGATTTGAGACCATGTTACCATCCTAAAAGAAACCCATTTGTAATCATTCCTCATTCACTTAGCACCCATCCCTTCTTACCCAGCCCTGAGCTCTATCTAATCTACTTTCTATCAATTTTCCTATTCTGATCTTGTCATATAAATCTGAACAAAATATTTCATTATGAAGAGCAGGTTTCTCTGACTCAGCTGAGTGAGTTTAAGACTTATCCACACACTGCGTGCATTTGATTTTTTTATTGCTGCAATTCAGTGTATCCATTTAACACATTTTCATTTTTCTGTTATTGTGAATGTTGGCTTGTGGCTGTTTCCTGAGTCAAGAAAAGGTGCTGTTAAGAAGTTATTTTGTTTGACTTTTGAATGGTTTCAGGTCAGGGTGTCCTCAAACTTACTATATAACTAAGGCTTGACCTCCTGATTCTCCAGCCTCCTTGTCCCACAGCAAAGGGGGATCTGTGTGTGGCCAGGTGTGTAAGCATGGTGGGGGCCACAGCAGAGGGGGATCTGTGTGTGGTCAGGTGTGTAAGCATGGTGGGGGCC
>NC_022013.1:27070480-27075188 GCF_000317375.1 Microtus ochrogaster
GGGCATAAGCTAAGCTAGCCATGCGGGCGGCAGGGTGCTGGGGACGCAGGGGGACGCAGCCCAGCCGCTCTTATTTCAACAGTTGACTGCCAGGGTGACTTTGTTTCTAAGTGTTACATAGAATGACGGCTCCTGTTAGGTAATGGATTTAGTAAAATTTGCTCGTGCTGTGAAAGCTTGCTGGATGTCTCCACACTGCAGCTCTGCAGTAGCCAAAAATCAGCTAATTCGGGAGAAAAGACTGGGGCTGTGTGGCAGACATCTAACAGATGCGGAAGAAGAATGGAAAATAATTCTATACCCTGCTGTGATAACCAGAATGTGCTGCTAACTGAAAAAAGGTGGAGGGAAAATGGCAGTCAAGTGCTCCTGTGTATATGCAAGATGGGGACATATATATTTATACATACACATAAATATTCTTATATATTTGAAATCAAAATGAGACAAAAAGGTTTAATTGTATTAAAAAGGTTGTCAGCAATCTGTGGAAAGGGAAAGAATAAAGAAGAAGGAACAAGAATAAAAGTAAACTTTTCAGAACATACATTGCTTTTGTAGATTTTATTTCACATCTTGTTAAAATAAAATAGAAAAGAGTAATCCTAAAATATAAAAAAACTATAGGAAACAAATGAGGAGATTGTAAAGAAAATAGAGGAAGGCGTGACTCATCCTCCATGTGCTGCAAAGAACACGATGCTCCAGTTAGCAAGGAAGGCCAGATGAAGAAGTTGTTTCCATATAAAAGAATATTTGAGAGCCAGGGATGTGGCTCAGTGGTAGAATGGTTTCCTAGGATATGCAGGGCTATGGGATGATCCTGAGAACTTTACAGAGAATATGAATTGGTTCTTTCTATTCACTGCTGAGGAACTTAGAGCCACCATAGATCTAAGATCCTCTCTTTTCATTTTTAAATATAATAGTTCTTTGAGTTTTTAAAAATTTTGAAAAAGTTTAGTGCCCCAGCCATGTACTTATATTAAGAATAAAAATCCAACATAGAGTCTTTATCTATGGAAAATCAACATATTTTAGCAGTAGGGTTCTAAGTGTGCAGATGGCCATGAAGGCAATGGTGCCTTCAGGGCTCAATGGCCTTGATGTGTAAAATCTAGTAGACACAGCCTATGGCCTCCCTTTTGCTAAAGTTTACAAAAGTAGACTTTATAGCTCATTACCAGTCCATTTTTCCTAACCATCAAATGACATCTTTGCAAAATCTATGATGTTGGCTGGAAGTGGAGCTATAAAATAGACCTAAGCTTAATTGGGCATTTCCTGATTTGTCATCTCAGAAATCTCTGCTGTCAAAGAGGACATGAATAGACCTGCAACCTGGAGGATGCTGGGGAGTTAACTTCTCAGACCTGTTGGAGTAAAGTCGAGGTTGTAAAGAATAATTTTGACCAGTGAGACCAGTGAGATTCGTATGAAGACAAATCTGTTATTATATTTAATATCAGTCATGCCATTGTAAGTATTAAGTTTATCTGTGTAAGTTTTTTTAATCAAGTTGGGCATAGTGATGCATATTTTAATTCTAGTACTCATGAGGCAAAGCCTGGGGGTGCTCTAGGTTGGAGGCCAGCCTGGTTTACATAGTGAGTTCCAGTTACACAGAGCGATCCTTTGTCAAAAACAACAACAAAAAAGAGAGAGCTTTAATCACCATGTTATGCTTTGCGGTTTTCATAAATATGAGTATAGGCAGAGAGAGATTCTGTTTTCTTTCTATCTCTTGATTCTGCCCCCTTCTCTGGGATTTGACTGGGGTCTGAACTACTTTGGTTCAGTCCATCTTCTCTAGACTGCCTTGACTTCCGGCCTAGATTCCCTACCTCTGATTTACTCCTCAATAACTTCTTATGTTTAACATGCCTCATACTCCTTTCTTCGTATTGTGGCATGAATGGCAAATAAATGTTTCCTGTTACCTTTCACTGACATTTCCAATCATTTGTTAATGAAACATAGATGACTGAAACCTGCTTCTATTCGGTCCTTGGATATGCCATCTGCCACTCTCTCTTTTCTGTTCTGTTTACATCTACATCCAGTCTTTTGATGCCACTTTCTCTGAAAGCTTTCCATGATCTCTCATGTCCATCATATGTACCATCCTGTGTCCATGGTGTCCTGTATCCCCTCTAGCATCCCCCTTGCTGTGTGATTGTATCTCCTCTCCTCTGCTCCAAGGTTGATGAGGTCAGATATTGTTATGACTTGCTTTTTCATTATTATATATATATTAATTTCATTATTATATATATGATAATTTTATTATCATATATATAATAATTTCATTATTATATATACCAGGTCTGGTTCATGGTAGATGCCATGAATCTACTGAATGAGTCTATAATTCAACTTATAGTATCTGAAATCTATGTATCAGAAACAAGTCTTAAAGACTATAACTCATAGAGACCGCCAATTCCTGGTCTGATTCATCATGAAGAAACAAGTGGGAGAAATTCAGACAGGTCCAAGGCCATCAATCACGCTTTCCTGCCTGGCTTGTTGTAACTTCATACGGGCGTTCCAAGCTTGCATAGGGAAGGAGTACGGAGTAGCTCTCAGCAAATAGGTATGAGACGGAAGATCCCTGACATGAAAGAATGCTAACCATTGTTATTTCTGCACATGTCTCTGCAGAACACGAGAGTAACACACAGGTCAGCTCGGATTAGTGTAGCATTTCCTGTTCTAAGATTCAGCTTAAGGCAAACTCTGAGGATGGGTGCAGAGGCTGTCCATAACTCCTGTCTGATTGAGTCATTCCTGAGTATTTTCCTGTCCCTCCTTGCCATAAAGCATAATGCATACGAAGACAGCATTAGTAATACTATCTGTGATTTCTACGTGGTCTATTACAAGTAACGTCTCGCACAACCTGACAATTAAATGACCACCATGAACCATTTCAGTAAAGACTTTCTGTGAAGAAAACAAAAATTGACACTTAGCTGAATCAGACTGCTCTCTGGTGAGATCTGTGAGGAAATTCCAACAGGAGCCTCCTATTAAAGAGAATTAAAGGAGTAGACACAGAGTCTAAGACTGGAGTGGTCCCGAGGTTTGACGTAGTAGTCCTGAAAAGTGGGTTGTATATTAAATATTAACCTGGCTTTGCCCAGCTTACATGCAGAAATGAGTTGCTGCTCACCAGACAGCACATTATAATAAATCACCCCACCCTTGCCTCTGAGTTCACATTACAAATATGAGCACTCGGGAAACAGGCTAAAAGCTTCCGTGGGAAAACCAAGGGAAGGGGAGGGCGGGGAAACACGTAGGCATGAGTGTTTCTGAGGTTGGGTTTGGATGTTTGCAAGGTTTCAAAGGGGTTGGGATATGCTAGGAACCCTAAGAATGGTGGTTAGAACCATGTCCTTTGATTGACAGTCATGGGATGTGCTTGTGGAGCCATAACAGGAGGAACTCGCAGGGGCGTTCCTAGCTTGCCCTCTGTCGCTGTCATAAAACCATGACCAAACCAGGCTGGGGAGGAAAGGGTTTGCTTGACTTATACTTCTATGCTCCGTCCATCACTGAGGAAAGCCAGAGAAGAACTGAAGCAGGAACCTGGAGAAGGGACGGAAGCACAGACCATTGTTCTCTCGCTTGCTTCCAGGCTAGGACCACCCACAGTGGACTAGGCCCCTCACCCACATCAATCACTAACAAGGACAGTGCCTCCACAGACAGCCTACAAGCCAATCTGGCGTGGGCAGGTTCTCAGTTGAGGCTCGCTCTTCCCTAGTGACTCTAGTTTGTGTCAAGGTAACAAAAGCTAGTGTGTGTAACATTGTAGTCTGAAGAATTTAGGACGCAAATATGGGATTAAAATCTTGAAATGTCACCACTTGTGTGACCATGGAAAAGTTTTGTAAGTACCTTCACCTGTTTCTTTGTTGGTACCATGGGGATAAAATTTCTACTTTATGATATTATTCTAAAAATGAAACATGACAATGTATGTAAAATTTCCTGATTCCTGGGTAGGAAGAGCGCTTCAGTGAGGAACTGAACTGCCCTGGAAGGTGAGCTTCTGCTTTATAAAGTCAGCGGGGCATGCAGCAGAGTGACAAAAATTCTTTCTCCTGCTTGGGTATGGAACATGGCAGGAGGTATGATGAATGGACTCTGGTGAATGAATGCATTCAAATCTAAAGTCCTAAATTATATGAAAGTTTACAAATATTGATCTAAAACAAATGACCTTCAAGTTTATAGAACTAAAAGGCTAGCACAAATCTACCATTTTTATGAAGCGTGACTGGTCTATTTTTGACTACTGATGGACTTGAGGCAAACCAATGAACCAATCTGAAGCTGGATACTCAAAAAGATGTAAGAGATTTGTCCAATTAAGGTCTGCTTCTGACTTCCTGGTCATCCTGCAGGGGCTATACTGCCCAATACCTCCTCTCTCTTCCTATCCCATCCAGCTTACATCCAGATCCCCCTACCCCCTGTCTCCCTCCCTCCCCTCTTTGGCAGCATAGCACCTCCCAGCTCAGCCTGCTCGGGAGCTGGGACCAAACCCAAATAGGGAGGGCAAAAGGGAGGGCGGTAGTTCCTTTGTCTCCATAGCCTGCAAAGGACACTGTCACTAAGACAAAAAGGCAACCTACTGACTGGGAGAAGATCTTCACCAACCCCTCAACAGACAAAGGTCTGATCTCCAAAATATATA
>NC_022013.1:27075288-27075930 GCF_000317375.1 Microtus ochrogaster
CAGGTGTGTAAGCATGGTGGGGGCCACAGCAGAGGGGGATCTGTGTGTGGCCAGGTGTGTAAGCATGGTGGGGGCCACAGCAGAGGGGGATCTGTATGGCTACGCTGAGATGGTGCCTGTGAGGTGGCGTCCTGCTGGAGTCGTGAGACTAGCTTCTCTGTGGAGTGAGGGAGTTGGGGAAGAGACCTGTGTTAGAATGCAGCAAGGGCGAGTGGAAATACAGTTGTCCTGAGAACAACAATGGGCTTGTTGAGGGTGTTTTCAGCAAATGATTCTGAATGTGTGGTGCGGAGGGTAGCAGTGATGAGTAACGATTTCCTGGTTCAAATCCAGGCTCTGCCAGTAGATTGTCTACCCTCAGGCAAGTTTGTTAAACTTCAAACTTCAGAATTTATTTAACAAATATTTATTTAAGTGCCAGAGGCTGAGGGTGGGACCAGAAGAAGAAAAAGTCCCCTCTTTCATGTTTTACCTTTCTCTTGGGCTGTTATAGTTTTAGAAGGGATTCTAATGTCTTCAATTTTAAAAGGTTAGCTTAAGCAGGAACATTTTCAGTTTCTGACTTGGGATTTGTCTTACAATCAGCGTCAGCTCAGTTGAATGATGTGGGAATGATTTCTTATTAATAAAGAAAATGCCTAG
>NC_022013.1:27081193-27093830 GCF_000317375.1 Microtus ochrogaster
AAAAGAAAAAAAAAAAAGAAAAAAAGACAAGCTGGTTCTAACGTCTTTACTGAAGAACAATTACGGATAATTAAGACATTTTTTGAGAGTGCCGAAGTGGGGGAACGTGTTCCACCAGCCAGCAAAACCTGTAATGCTATAATAATAAGGCCGGGTAGTACTGGCGATAGGAGAGATGGCTTGGAGGAGAATAATGAGCCCTGAAACATACCCGTGCATTTTGAAGCATTGATTGATACATCCCAGATGCAATGACAATCATTTGAGAAAGGATACTAGTCAGTTAATACTATCCAGACAACTAGTTGGCCATTTGGAAAACCAAGAATATATTCTTACTTCATAGCAAACACAAACTAATTCCAACGTGGACCCACAATTTAAATATAAGAGAGAAAACTCAAACTTTCCCAAAATTACTAAGAAAAAAACCTCTCTAGCTTTAGGTTCCTCAAGGCATTTTGGACATCAAAGTTGCTAGCTGTAGAAGAGATTGGCCAACATAATTATATTAAACTTGATAGCTGTATTCATCAAAAGACTCCATAAAGAGAGTACGAAGAGAGCCTGGTGTGGGGGCACAGGCTGGAATCCCAGAGCTTGGAGTTTCAGGCCAGTCTGAGTGAGGAAATGAGATCCTGCCTTGAACTTCAACTGGAAATTTTAAAGTAAAGACTGGATAATAGTCATAGGGTTATTTCAATGTTAGATTAGCTAACTCATGAAAGAATGGCTCTGCCCTCATTTGTGCATGCTATAATTCACTCTCTAATTGTTCAACAGAAAAGTCCTTGCTCCAAAAACACAAGCTGTGAAGAGCACATAAATGCTGTAGTAGCCAAAGCTTTTCATGAGTCCGATTCTTTTTGAAGTCAACTTTAAAAGTTGAAAACATAGGGGCTGGAGAGATGGCTCAGTAATTAAGAACACAGGCTGCTCTTCCAGAGGACCCAGGTTCTATTCCCAGCACCCACATGGCAGCTCACAGCCATCTCTAACTCCAGTTCTATGGGGATCCAAAATCTCCTTCTGACCTCTGTGGACACTGCACACATGTGGAATACAGACACATATGTAAGTAAAACACCTATAAACAAACGTAAAATAAGCCTTTTATTTTATTTTTGTTGAAAATATTTTTTCATACAACATATTGTGATCATGGTTTCTTCTCTCTCAATTCTTCCAGGTCCTCCTCACCTCACCACCCATTCAACTCCATGCCTTCTCTCTCTCTCTCTCTCTAGAAAACAAACTGGCAAACAAGAAACCAGAATTAAAAAAAGAAAGGAAGAAAGAAAGAAAAAGAAAAAAACACAAGAAACACACACAAACATACAAAACCCATAATAACACAAAATCAGAAACTGTAATATACAAGCAAAAGACCAGTAAGAAAAAAAAGCAGAAACAAAGCAATATGAGAAAACATGTCTCCAAAAATACCATTGAGTTTGCTTTTTGAGTTGGCCATCTGCTGTCAGACATGAGACATACCCATAAGTATGGTTTATATACCCTGTTAGACTCCTTGGAGAAAATTATTTTTTCTTTGCAAGCAGATGTCAGTTGGAGATAATGCCTTAGTGAGGAGTGGGAGCTCATACCTATGTGTGCTTCTCTCAGTGCTGGGGCCCACCTAGCTTCCTCTGCAGGCCCTGAGCACGCTGCCGCAGTCTCTAAGAGTTTGTGTGTGTGTGTGTGTGTGCGCGCGCGCATACGTGTGCATGTATTCATGCGAGAGAGAGAGAGAGAGAGAGAGAGAGAGAGAGAGAGAGAGAGAGAGAGGAGAGAGAGAGAGAGAGAGAGAGAAGAGAATGAGTCATGCTGCTTTCTTGTTGTCATCTCTGGCTCTTACAATCTTTTTGCCTCCTTTTCCCCCAGCTCCCTTAGCCCCCAAGAGAAGAGGTTTTATGAAGATACCCTATTGTGTAGGAGTTAGTGTTCCAAAATCTCTCTCTTCACATGGTCCAGTTGGGAGTCTGTGTGTTAGTTCCCCTCTACTGCAAGAGCAAGCGTCTCTATGCTGGCTGAGTGGAGCACTGACCTATGGCTATAGCAGAGTGTCATTAGGAGTCATTTCGTTGCTATGCTCCTCTAGCAGGATAGCATTTGGTTTCCACTAGACCCATGGCCTAGCTAGCCTCAGGTTCTCGGCCACCTGAGCAGTGTCAGCTATGAGTTCCATCTCATGGAGTGGGTCTTAAATCCAACCAGAGTGGTTGGTTACTCCCACGTTTGTGTCACTATTACACCAGCATGCCATGCAGACAGGTCACCATGGTAAAAGCGCAGGGTTTGTAGCTGAGTTGATCGCTACCTTTCTCCTCTGACAGTGGCAGAGTACCTTCCAGAACCAGGAACACTAGTCGGTAGGAGTGAAAGCTCTGGTTAGGCACCAATTTGACTTCTGTGTGTTCAGTGAGGAATGTTAACACTGTCTTCAGCAATAGGGCCTTTCCATCAGTTTGTGGGGAACAACTAACAGCCTCAGCAACAGCTTGAGATGTTTGGGGGTTCCCATGGGGCTTCTTTGGCCAATGACTCAACTAGATGTAGCCCATCCCTGGCACTTGAGGTTTCACTTGGTAGCAAAAGACATTGAGTTGAGGCATTGTCAACCCAGTTTCTGGTGACTTCATTTAGATTTCTTTTATATATGTATATTTTTTTTTAAAAAAATGAAAACAGTATCCCATACATATGTAGAATTTTTTAAAGATTTATTTACTTATTTGTTATGTATACAGTGTTCTGCCTGCACACAGAAAAGGGGCACCAGCTCTCATTCATTATAGATAGTTGTGAGCCACTATGTGGTTGCTGGGAATTGAACTCAGGACCCCTGGAAGAGCAGCCAGTGTTCTTAACTTCTGAGCCCTAAATTTCTGTATTTATATACCTGTTGAAATAAATTTAAATTTTAAAAGGCACATGTAAAGCTCCTTCAGCATGCATATTTCAAAATGCACACAACAAAACGGACAACTGCAAAATGAAAACAAAATGATTCATTTCTAATGAAAACCACGGTTGCTTTTTTTGATGGGTGATCTTACAGAAATCTATATAGACACATGTAGATGTATTTTTATATAGTTAAATGTTCATATAAGCCAGCTTTTACATAAAGTGAGATGCTAGTATAAAACAGAAAACACATGATACAATCAGAACAAACATATTTGCGATGTATATAGTTGATGAAAGATTGGTATAAATAATATATGTGTCAAGTTGTAAATGCTGAGATGAAGAACTATGAATGAAAAAACAGTATTTATAAAAGTTCAACCTTATCAGTAATTAGGGAGTGCATATTAAAATAATGTGATAGTTATTTATTTTTGGTAGGCTATCAAAAGGAATGTAAGAGTAATAGAGACTGGTGCAACCACTTTGGAAATACTGCAGAACCATCTTGTGAAACTGAGCACCTCCCAGCCCGGGCGACAGTTCAGAGGGTGAAAATCACTTGCGCCATAAATCTGACCCGAACTCGGGAGGCAGAGGCAGGTGGATCTCTGTGAGTTCGAGACCAGCCTGGTCTACAGAGCTAGTTCCAGGACAGGCTCCAAAGCCACAGAGAAACCCTGTCTCGAAAAAAACAAAAAAAAAAAAAAAAAAAAAAAAAACAAACCATAAATCTGACCAGAGTTTGAAGTGCAGAATGCATTTAAAAAACTGGGTGTAGCATTCGTCTGTAATCCTAGGATTCCTACAGCGGGATGGAGACATGGAGTCACAGGAGACCTGCCTAGCTCACTGGTTGGCTAGCCAGTGTGGCAGAAACAAGAGATACCACCTCCCCAAGGTGGAGAGAGAACGGGCTTCCTAAAGCTGTCCTCTGACCTCCATCTACAAGTAACAAATACAGTTTTAAAAATTAAAAATTGAAAGCCGAACACCTCTAAATCCTCCCACCCTACAATGTACCTCTAAGAGCAAATGGGCTTCTCTCTTGGAGGTAAACAACAGTATTTTGGGGCATCTTGTTTATGATTTCCAGGGCAAAGCCTGGCTTTGTGGGGCAAGGGTTAATATGATTGGAGAAGGAGGAAGCTTTTTTTTTTATTTTTTATTTTTGGTTTTTCGAGACAGGGTTTCTCTGTGGTTTTGGAGCCTGTCCTGGAACTAGCTCTTGTAGACCAGGCTGGTCTCGAACTCACAGAGATCCGCCTGCCTCTGAAGGAGGAACCTTTTAAGGACAAAGACACAAGCTGGCAACAGTGGCACAAGCCCAGCACTTGGAAGGTGGAGGCAGGAAGATCATGTCTGACGTCAGACATGAGACCCTGTCTTAAGAGACCAAAGTAAGAAAAAAATGAAATTATGAACAAACATTAAGTTCAAAAGTGAGTATTTATAATGGGAAAAGGCAAATTACAAGTCACCTAACTCAAGTAAGAGTTACTGTAAGTTTGTAACCCTCAAACACAGAAAAACACACACGTTTAGTGTGTTCTTATAGACAAAGGATGTAAAGTGTTTTCATATTCACATCTGCTATGGAACCGAATACATTCCTGACAGGAATGATAGCCCATTTGTCTGGTCAGTAAAGTAAACTGTTACTAGCACACTTAGCAACTTCAGCGAATCATAGAAAAAAAGTTAATAAAAGCAAATATTGGAAGGCTATATACATATATATGGCATATATTATTTTTAAAATCTCTAAATGGAAATAAAACATTGTCAGCCAAAATATATCTAAAGAAAAAGACAAGCTGCACACACACACACACACAAACACACAAAATCAGGCCAAAGCAAGCAGCAGACTCCCAGAGAGACAGAAACAAACGTTTTAGCATTTAATTTACTAATGACAACGTAAAGTAGGATTTTTGTTTTGTTAGTATGTTCACACTTAACTGCTAAATTTAGTTTTTGTATGCATCAAATATTAGATCAAAATATATTTTAAAAAACGAACAAAACCTAACTTGACACCCATTACCTCAATTTCCCTGCTTCCCTCTCCTATTTCCTCCCCACCCCAAGAGAAGCGCAAGCGTCCTGGGACTTGTCCGGCTGTTCCAGAAGTTGGCAGCATTGGCAGTGCAAAGGCCACCACCCGCTGGAACTAGGAACAGACTTTGAGGGTTTTACTTTTTTCTTCCTTTTTGGTTTAGTTTTGCACAGGGCGGGGCGGAGTGCTGTGGCGGTGAATATTTGGCATATCAACTACGCCATATCACGTTGCTCGGATTCTGGAGTTATTTTCAGCCGCTGACGGGAGAAGAGGGTTTTCTGGCCCACTCAAACTTCCCACTTTCTGAGCGTGGCGGCCCCCGCCCTTCCTGGCAGTTCTGCTTTCCCACCAGCCTACTCCCTGGCGTTCACTCTTCCAAAAGGATTCCCCCGCCCTCCCCTCCGCCCTCCCGCCTGCCCGCAGTCGCGTCACGGCGAGGGCGTGGCCCGCCGGAGCCCCGCCTCCTGCCGCGCTCACGCGTCGGGCCCTCAGATCACCACCCCCCCCCCCCACCACTCCAATCAGATGTTCCCTCCTGGACTCCCCCCCCCCCGGGGACGCGGAGCTGCGCGGGCCAGTCGGCCGGAAGTTCGGTTCAGCGCCTGGAAAGGAGCGGCCTAAGCGAGAACGGAAGCGGCCGGGTCCGCGCGGGTGAGCGTGCGCCGCCCTGACAACTCGGGCCTCCGGCTCCCGCTCCTGTGCTCCGTAACCTCGGCGCGAGGCGGCAGCCGGCTGAACCGCGCCGCTCCCCGGGGTCCTCCTACGTGCGCGCTCCCGGAGCTCGGGCCCGCGGGCGGATGGGGAGGGCGGGAACGCGCCGGGTGCGGGCGTTGCCGAGAGCGGGAGGAGGGGGCTCCTGGCTCTCGGCGGCCCCACCCCTTCCTGGTGGCCTGGCCAGAGTCTCTAGTCTAAGCGGTTTGGGGGCCATGTTTTTTGTTTTTTAATAGAAAATGGGATCTAGCGATTTCTTAAGTTTGTTTTTTTTCTTTTGAGAAAATTATCAGCATATTTCTTATTCCCAAAATAAGGCTAAACATTCTTTCCCCACTGAATAATTTGTAAAAATATTTTTAATGTTCTTCAGAGTAGGAATACTTGGTTTCTAACACTTAGAAATAGTTTTTTTTTTTTAATAAATATACTTAATCCTTAGGTGCCTGAGAGTCTTCATCTGTGTGTGTGTGTGTGATATTAGTGTTTTCTTTGGAATGTGAAACTCAGGCCCTCATGTGCTAACAGAGCGCTCTACTACTAAAGTACATCTCCAATCATATACATGTATGTGTGTATACATGTATATTATGCTTATATATGTAATATAAACTACATGTATGTATATATATGTGTGTGAAGTTAAGGTTGCATTGGCTTACTTTCCTTGGTTGTGAAGATTAGAAAAAGCAGCAATACACAGGATGAGCACTCTGTTACTTGGATAAACATAATAGCCTTTTTTTCCTCTTTGATCCGTAGTTTTGATTTTTAAGATTCTAATCTAATTTAAGATTCTAATTTTCCATTGTGAAAATGCTGTAGAATGTCTATGATGTCCGATTCTTGAAAGCACAATTGATCAGTAAACAGAAATAGGTGTTATGCACACAGCAGGGTCGTGTGTGTGTGTGTGTGTGTGTGTGTGTGTGTGTGTGTGTGGAGAAGGACCGTATCCCCGATCCCAGAGGAAATTGGTAAGTGGGAAAAGAGTTGGCATAAGTAGTGACATGATGTCTTCACTATTGCTTATAGTAAAACTCGCCGGCACATCATGAAGTACTAACGTGAACTTAACTGAGGGTAAAATATATCTCTTGGTGAAATTTCCTCAACAGACTATTCAAGAATGTTTGTTCCAAGATCACTGAAAATCAAGAGGAATTCTAATGATGACCTCAAAGGCTGTGTAGGTAAGAAAAGTAAGCCAGAAGCGGAAGACGTTCAGCTGGACAGCGCCGGAGCCATTCCAGTTCACGCTTCAGTTACCAAAGAAGCTGTCGCTGCCGACAGGCCCGGCAGTGCCTCAAGCCCCTCACCCAGGCCCTCTGGCCAGTTGGCTGAGGCTTGTTTGGTAGGACCTGAACAAGGTGCGAAGGACAGCGTTCCTTCCGAAGAGCCTGTGAAGTCATTTTCCAAAAGCCAGCGCTGGCCGGAGCCTGGGGAGCCCGTGTGCGTTGTCTGTGGTCGCTACGGGGAGTACATCTGTGATAAGACTGACGAGGATGTGTGCAGCTTGGAGTGCAAAGCGAAACATCTGCTGCAGGTTAAGGGAGAGGAGCAGTCGCCGAAGGCCAGCAGCCCGCAGAGAGCTGCCTCCGAGCCCGAGACCCCACTGGGTGCCTTTTATGTCTATAGAGAGCACCCATTTATTGGGACCCTGAGAGAGGACCAGATTGAAACACTCAAACAGCAGCTGGGAATCTCGGTTCAAGGACAAGAAGTTGCCAGACCCATTATTGACTTTGAGCACTGTGGCTTCCCTGAGACCTTAAATCAGAACTTGAAGCAGTCGGGCTACGAGGTGCCAACTCCCATCCAGATGCAGATGATCCCTATGGGGCTTCTGGGAAGAGACATTCTGGCCAGCGCAGACACCGGCTCAGGAAAAACAGCTGCTTTCCTCCTTCCCGTTATCATGCGAGCTTTATTCGAGGTAATGTACAGACCTGACATGTATTCTCACAAACAGACACGGTATTTACCAAGTTTCATCATAATTAATAAATTTTCAAGCTGCATCTCGGCGCCTATATAAGTCACTGATGCGCTGAGATGGTGGTTTTGCTTCTGTTTCATATGTGAGGCATAATTTCAAAGAATATTCTTTTTATTGTGTTGAACCAAAGCTCTCTTCCTGGAAGGCCTAAAAATTAATTTCCTTACAAAACATTTTTATTTTTAGCAGGTTTTCTATAAAAGAACAAAGTTTTGATCTGGAGGGAAAACCCTGCTTACCAGATGGATGAGCTGCGGTTTATGTCAGCTAAGCCACTTGGGTTTTAGAGAAACTGGCATTGTATGTTACAGTTAAAGTGCTGGTACACTCTTAGTTGTGACCATGGCTCATCTTTAACTAGTACTGCTGGGCCTGGTGGCACAAGCCTGTATCCCAGCGCTGAGGCAGGAGAACTGGGTTCCTGACAGCCTAGGCTTTGGAGTAAGACCATGTCTCAAGCAAAACAGAACAAGAAATACTAGCTTCTTTGTTAGTTTGTAGTGCATAAAGCATTCTCATGCATAATTTCACAAACTCCTCAGATTTGTTTTTCTAGTCCTTGCCAAGTGTCATCTGAAATGGTTTGGAACCAGAGATATTTAAGATTTGGGAGTTCTTCCAGCTTTAGAATATTTGCATAGACTTTACTGGTTGAGCATCTCTAGTTCAGAAATCCAAAATACAAAGTGCTCCAGAATCTGAAACATGTTTTTTTAATTATAATTTTGTTTAAGTGTCTGGGTGCTTTCCTCTCTATGTGACAGAGGATCACGTCTGTGTCCTTGCCAGAAGAGGATGTTGGCGCTCCCGTAACTGGAGTTGCAGTGGCAGTGAGCTGCCCTGGGAGTGCTGGACACCAAACCTGGGTCCTCTGCAGGGTCAGCCAGTGCTCTTAACTATTGAGCCATCCCCACTGCTCCCAGGATCTGAAACTTTGGACCGTGTCAATGCTCCAAAGTCTTGGTATTTAAAATGCATTTTGGTTTCAGACTTCTGGGCTGAGGATGCTTAGCCTGTCCTGGGGGCTTGTGGGCTGTGCATGGGGCAAAAAGAGTGAGGAGGGTAGACGGAGAGGAAAGAGAAGAAAGCAGCAGAGGACGGCACAAGGGGAGGCACCAGAGGCCTAAAGTGCAGCTCAGACATGGGTGATGCAGAGAGCTAAGGGAGGGGATAGGGTGTGTATGCCCCTCTCACGCCCATACATAGACTCAAGTTCTAAGGGAGAGGATAGGGTGTGCATGCCCCTCTCGCGCCCATACATAGACTCAAGTTCTTTGGCAAAGAAAAAAAAGAAAAAAGATGTAAAGATGTAAATGCACGAGAGTGGAGAATCAAAATACAGTGCCAAGTTTGGGTGGGTCTTCATGTGACTGTGGGATTCCTCCTCGAAAGAGACCTTTTCTGCCTTGCCCACTTTTGAGTTTCGATTGTTTATCTCAGTCATGTAAGAAATGGGTTCAATTTCTGATCAATTTTGGAGGCAAACTGTGCATGGGGTGAGCAAAAGGCTCATATCTGTGGCTGGTGGTGTCACTGTGAAGGGCGTAGTTCACAGCAGCAGGGATTCGTCATCTGGTTTTCCAAGTTGTTGTTCTCTTTCAGGACAAAACTCCATCGGCACTCATTCTTACACCAACGAGAGAACTGGCCATCCAGATAGAGAAGCAAGCCAAGGAACTCATGAGTGGTCTGCCACGCATGAAGACGGTACTTCTCGTGGGGGGCCTGCCTTTACCCCCACAGCTCCATCGCTTACGCCAGCAGGTGAAGGTAAGCACCTGATGGGAGAAGGCCTCTGACAGTTTTGTAAGCAATCGAGGAACGTGTGTGTGTGTGTGTGTGTGTGTGTGTGTGTGTGTGTGTGTGTGCATGATTCTCCTTGAGGATGTGATTTTAGGTAGCTTTTAGGTTTTTGCCAACTAGGTCTTTTTTTCCTCAAGTTAATTTTATAGCCAGCTGTAGTGATTCATCTGTAATACCAGCCCTGGAGGTTGAAGCAGGAGTATTGCTGAGAGTTTGTAGTCAGCCTGAGCAACATAGTGAGTTCTAGGCCAGCACACAGCTGCAGAGTGAGGCTTTGTCTCAAAAAAATTTAAATAAAAGGTTCATTTCATGTGGGAAGAGAGTGGACTGCAGCTTCCTGAGTGCTCGAATACTAAGCTCTGTTGTGTAGACTCATATACTTCATCTTGTAACCACGTTTGCTCAGAAGGTAGGTCTGTTTAGCCCATCTTACATGATTGGGAAGGCAGATCTCGGAAGGTGGGATTTCATTAAATATTCCTAGCTAATAAATAATAATTTCCCAAACTGGGACCTTAGTTTATCTGACTCTGCTACCCTCTTCACCGTGCTGCTGTGTGGGGCTGTTTTCTGATAGGGGAAGTAATGTGATCTAGCAGCTGGGAGCTTGCTGACAGTGTCACAGAGGCGGGCTTGGCTTTGGTGAGTTCTGGTCTTCTTGAGTTAGAATGGCTGTACATCCTTGTCGATTCAGCTTAAGGCAAGGTTGGCAAAGAGTGGACTATAGCCTAGGTGCAGACATTGTCCCAGGGTCCCCTACTGTTCTGAACATCCCAAGGGAGAAACTGTAGTGACTAGGTGAGCAGGCTTGCTTTTCGTCCTGCTCGGCTCCTGCACGGCTAGCTTTACACCCAAAATAACAACACACAAATTGTATTCTTTTAAACACTGCTGGCCCATTAGCTCTAGCCTCTTAATGGCTAACTCTCACATTTGATTAAACCATTTCTATTAATGTGTGTAGCACCACGAGGTGGTGGCTTACCGGGAAGATTCTAGCCTACATCCATCTTGGGCTGGAGCTTCATCGCGTCTGACCTGGCGACTTGCTTCATGTCATCTACCTCATTGTCTTCTTCCTCCCAGCATTCTGTTCTGTTTACTTCGCCTACCTAATTTTCTGTCCTATCAAAGGGCCAAGGCAGTTTCTTTATTAACCAATGAAAGTAACACATAGACAGATGACCCTCCTCCACCATTAAACAGTTGTCAGAGAGCCCTGTGTGGAGAAGGGACAAGGGGTACTTACCAACAGGTTTGAAAATGCTGCAATATTAAAAAACCTCTATATTAATACCTGTTATGCTTTTCAGACATCTCATCAGATATGTCTGGGAGATTTAAAGCATGTCAAATACACTTGTAAGACATTTTTGATTGGCAGTTAGTGGAGAATGATGGAGGAAGGTCATTGGTTAAAAAATAAAGAAACTGCTTGGCTGGCCCTCATAGGTTAAAACATAGGTGGGAGGAGTAAACAGAACTGAATGCTGGGAGGAAGAGGAAGTGAGCTGAGAGGCCATGCTCCCCTCTCCTGGGCAGACGTGATCGATTCAGCTCTGACCCAGGATGGACATAGGCTAGAATCTTCCCGGTAAGTGCACCTTGGGTGCTACACACATTATTAGAAATGGGCTAGTCCAGGTGCGAGAATTAGCTGAGAAGAGTCTAGATATAATGGGCCAAGCAGTGTAGTGTTTAAAAGAATACAGTGTCCGTGTAATTATTTTGGGGCATAAGCTAGCAGGTGGCCGGAGCTGGGTGGCAGAATGCAGCCCCACAGCTCCTACTACAGGAGAATTGGGTCATTGATTTTCTTCATAAACCTCTACTATATATACAGAGAAAGGTGATATTTTGCTAGTGAGAAATCATAAGTTCAGCAGTAGTATTTGTTTATAAGGCAAACCATTAACATAAGAACACTTTATGTGGGCTGGGGAGATGGCTCAGCAGTTAAGAGCATTGCCTGCTCTTCCAGAGGTCCTGAGTTCGAGTCCCGGAAACCAAATGATGGCTCACAACCATCTGTAATGAGGTCTGGCGCCCTCTTCTGGCCTTCAGACATACACACAGATAGAATATTGTGTACTTAATAAATAAATATTTTAAAAAAAAGAACACTTTATGAACACCACATTGGGTTAGTAGAACTTGCTAGAGTCTCATATAAGCATCCAGTCTATTTTTATTGCACAGCTTTGAAACATTATGATTCATGTAAACATGTGTGCAATTTGAGACAGGGTTTCTCTATAGCTTTGGAGCCTGTCCTGGAACTCGCTCTGTAGACCAGGCTAGCCTCGAACTCGCTGAGATCCGCCTGTCTCTGCCTCTCGAGTGCTGGGACTAAAGGCATGCACCATCACCGCCTGGCCTTCTTTTGGCTTTCCAAGACAAGTTGTTGTATGCTTGCTGGCCTCCAGCTTAAGTTCATCCACTCCAGCCTTCTGAGTGTTGAGCTTGCTCCATCATGCTGCCTGCAGTTCATTCTCAGAAAGAAAAATAGTTATACATTGGGGGTAAACTACAGTTCGTAATATTCAGTCATTTAGACGGCTGGATGCAGTGTTTTCACACATTTTTAAAAAACCAACTTGAACAAAAGAAACCAGTACAATATAAGAAAGTTCTTTCTCCCAGGATTCTTGGAAGTACACTTCTGACTTGGTGTTCTGTCAGTTTTATATATTTCAGAATGTGATTCCTCTAACCAAGGACATTACTCTGCATGTCCATAGTGCAATTACAGATTCAGGAAGTTAACACTGACATATTAGAATAGATCAGAAATTAACATGTCATCTACACTGTGGAGCCCACTCACATTTTTATAATTCTGCCACCTGCACACACACACACACACACGTGCACACACATGCACACACGCGTGCACACACACACCATACCCTATACCTGGTCCCCTAGCATAAGAATCCACTCAAGCTGACGTAATGACAGCACCTCTAATTCCAGCACTATGGCTTTGGAGTCAAGAAGATTGAACGTTCATGGCTAGCCTGGGCTACAGAGTAAAAGCCTCTCTCAAAAAATAAGCATTAAAAAATAAATAGAGCCGGAGGTGGTGGTGCATGCCTTTAATCCCAGCACTCGGGAGGCAGAGGCTGGCGGATCTCTGTGAGTTC
>NC_022013.1:27093930-27098370 GCF_000317375.1 Microtus ochrogaster
AATAAATAAATAAATAAAATAGGTACAGGATTGTATGATATATTTGGATGGTGTGTGTCATGGTAGGTGTTGTCAACCTGATAGGATCTTGGGTCACCTGAGAGATGGCCTTTGGACGTGCCCCTGGGGGACTATGTCAATTACAGTGACCAGTGTGGGAAGACCCATCTTAATTGTAGTTCAGCATTCCCTGGTAGGGGCTCCTGGACTGTAGAAAACTGAAAATGAAGTTTTGCACGAGCACGCAGTTATTGTTCCCTGCTCTCTGGTTGTGAGTGTCCTTGCCACAAGTGGATTGCACCTTTGCACTGTGACCCAGAACAAACCTTTACCATTAAGCTGCTCTGTTAGGGTATTTTATTACAGCAATGGGGGAAGACACTAAGACAGCATATATCTGTCCTCTTCAGTTTGCTGCGGTCTTTACATTTGGTTTTTTTTTTCATGATTTTGACACTTCTAAGATTTACAAGTCACTTGTTTTTGTTGTTGCTCTGATTTTTCTTATTGTACTTTAGTTTTTTATGTATATGCATGTTTTACCTCCTTGTATGTATTTGCACCGTGTGAGTACCTAGTGTAGAGGAGCTGGAGTCACAGATGGTTGTGAGCCACCAGGTGGGTGCTGGGAACAGCTCGTGCTTCTAGCCATTGAGCCATCCTTTCAGTTTGTTCTTTTTACATTTTTCTATGTGTATGGTGTGTATTGTGATGTATGTGCACGTGTGTGTGCAGGTATGAACTCACAGAGATCCGCCAGCCTCTGCCTCCCGAGTGCTGGGATTAAAGGCATGCACCACCACCTCCGGCTCTATTTATTTTTTAATGCTTATTTTTTGAGAGAGGCTTTTACTCTGTAGCCCAGGCTAGCCATGAACGTTCAATCTTCTTGACTCCAAAGCCATAGTGCTGGAATTAGAGGTGCTGTCATTACGTCAGCTTGAGTGGATTCTTATGCTAGGGGACCAGGTATAGGGTATGGTGTGTGTGTGCACGCGTGTGTGCATGTGTGTGCACGTGTGTGTGTGTGTGTGTGTGCAGGTGGCAGAATTATAAAAATGTGAGTGGGCTCCACAGTGTAGAGGCCAGAGGAGGACACTGCTTCTCATGCCCTTTCACTTCCTGAGTCATTCCCTTGAGACAGGCTCTCTTACTGAAGCTGAAATTCCCGAGTGCTGGGCTCACAGGCACACGCGCAGCTGTGTCCAACTTGTGTGGGTGCTGAGGCCTTTCACTCAGGTCCGTGTGCTTGTACAGCAAGTGCTCTTGCCTGCTGAGCCAGCCCCGCCCCGCATCTGTCTCCTAGTCTCAGACTTACAGCAGTCCTCCTGCATCTGAAGGGCTGAGGTTACAGGTGTGCTCCACCGTGCTCAGCTGACAAACCACTTCAGAGAGAAATATATGTTGTTCTTTTCATTGCACCCTTTTTGACAGCTTTTACTTCTTTTTCTTCCTTGAGGAACTGGGGTGGAACTTCAGGTCTCATGCATGCTAGGTGTCTTAGGGTTTTTATTGCTGTGAAGAGACACCATGACCATGGCAGCTCTTATGTAAGGAAAGCCTTTAATGGGGGGTGGCTTGCTTTTTCAGACATTCAATCCATTATCATCAAGGTGGGACATGGCGGTGTGCAGGCAGACATGTGCTGGAGAAGGAGCTGAGAGTTCTACATCTTGCAGGCAACAGGAAGTGGACTGAGACACTGGACGATATCTCGAGCACATATGAGACCTCAAACCCTGCCTCCACAGTAACACACTTTCACCAGTGAGACCATACCTGAGCCAACAAGGCCTTGCCATTTTCTTTCAGATCACCTCATTAGGGAAACACTTCACGTACCTTGCAGAAGATTAACTTGTCTTTAAACTGTAAAGTTTATTTTTTCCTTTTGTATTTAGTAAATATTTTGGGAGAAGTGCTTTGAGATACATGATATCTAGTATTCATTGATATGGTATCAGGATTCCTGTTTTGTCTAAAGGTGTAGTCTCTTACTGTGATTGGTTTGGCCCTAATTTGAATGGTAGAAGTACCTGGAGCTGGTTTTTGTGGCTTTAGATCATTTTTCCATTATCTCTGAGTACTTACTGTCTACTTAAGGAGGTCCCTGGCTGCCTTATTTTTTCCCTGGCCAGTGCTGGAATCTTGCCTTTCTCCAAGGAGCCCTTTGTAGACACCCACTTCAGGAACTATGTAGGTGTACTTTGGTTGTTGTTTTTTGAAGTACTCACCTTCCTCCCATTGGTCCTTTAGACACATCTTTATGTTTTATGACCTGGACAGACTTCTCCATTTATTGTCTATGTATCACAATAGCATTTTTATTTGTTTCTTCCTGTAGATGACTATTTTCTGAGAGCAGAAACAGTGTATGACTTATTCATTGTGGTACTTTACGCAGTGTCTTGTATAAAGTAGCTACCCAGTAAAAAATAGAATGAAAGGCCAGGTGTGGTAGTGTGTGCCTGTAACCCCACTACTCAGAAGGTGGAGGCAAGCCGGGAGTACATAGTGAGACCCTGTTCCAAAAGAGATGGCTCGGTGGTTAAGAGCACTGCCTGCTCTTCCAAAGGTCCTGAGTTCAATTCCCAGCAACCACATGGTGGCTCACAACCATCCGTAATGAGATCTGTGCCCTCTTCTGGCCTGCAGGCAGAGTACTGAGAATACTGTATACATAATAAATAAATAAATAAATCTTTAAAAAAAGAAAGCAACAAAGATTGAGGGAATGAATGAATATTATCTAATTTTAAATTTGCCTCTGCTCTTTTATTCAGGTTATCATAGCAACCCCCGGACGACTTCTGGATATAATAAAACAGAACTCCATATCACTTGGTGCCATAAAAATTGTGGTAGTAGACGAAGTAAGTAGTAATGTTTAAAACCTATTGATGAGGTTGGAGCATTGGCTCTGTGGTTAGTGTGTGCTGTATCAGCGTGAGGACCTGAGTTCAAGTCCTCAGCACTCACGTGAAGTCTGGGCATGGAGGTGCGTGTGTGAAACAGCAGCGTGAGGAGGGCAGACAGGGGTCCTGACCTCTGGGCTCACTGAGGGACTCTGTCTCCAAGACTAAGGTAAGGGTCTGGGAAGATGGCCCAGGGGGTAAGGGCATTTGCCAGTCAAACCTGATGACGAGTTCGGATCTCTAGAAGCCCTGGAAGAGCCGTGTGCACTAGCAGTAACAAATAGTAAGAGAGACCTCGGCTCAAGCAAGGTGGAAGTGAGGACCTAGCACAAGGCTGTTCTCTGACCTCCAGACGTGCACTCTGTCACACAATCATGCAAATACACATACATAAAAAAGTAACTGTGTGTGTGTGTGAGTGTGTGTGTGTGTAAGATGAGGTGGAAAGTGATTGAGAAAGACATGACTGTTGATCTCTAAACCTTCATGTGCATATATAGACATGCTTGTGTGTGCACCTGCAAGCATACATACACTACACATACATGTTTAAAACAATCATTTGATTTTATATAATTTATTTTAAAAGTATATTGTAGTTATGTAATGTCATTGTATATTCAGAGCATTCTCTGAATGAAAAAAAATAGGAACTTGTAAAAAATTTATTCTACTGGGTCTTATGCTGACTCTTATGTACATTGCAACTAAACTAAGGCAAGACTCAGTTAAACCAAAGCTACCTTTTCCTAGTGCTGGAC
Source organism: Microtus ochrogaster (assembly GCF_000317375.1). Taxonomy (NCBI): domain Eukaryota; kingdom Metazoa; phylum Chordata; class Mammalia; order Rodentia; family Cricetidae; genus Microtus; species Microtus ochrogaster. Next base: position 27,097,607 of record NC_022013.1, read on the forward strand.
ACTCAAACTCAATGGGTACTATGATCTCCATGATAAGGTTTTGGGCTTTTTGTATTTTGTTTTATTTTGCTGTACTGGACATTGACCCTAGAACCTTCTGCATGCTATGCAACCACTCAACCACTGAATTACCACTCCAGTCTCACAATGACAGGTTTTTAAAATAATTTTATGCTTCCCGACATTTAAAAAAAAATCATGGACAATAATTATTTACAGGAACTGTAGAAGTAGCTGATAGTGGCTATTTGATGGTATTTGAATAGTGGTTCTTTTTCTATATGGGCATTGGTATAGTGATTGGGAAATGTTTGTTGTTGTTGTTGTTAGAATACCATTGTATACTTATAAAGTATAAGATGAAGTAGGGGCATTATTTTATTATATATGTGTGTGTGTGTAGTGTGTGTATGTACTTATGTGTATGTATATATGTTGTGTATATATACTCATGTTTGTGTATATATAGTGTACATGTACTCGTGTGTATGTATATATATTGTGTATATGTACTTGTGTGTGTATATATTGTGTATATGTACTTGTGTGTGTATATATGTTGTATATATGTACTCGTGTGTGTATATATTGTGTATATGTACTTGTGAGTGTGTATATATTGTGTATATGTACTCGTGTGTGTGTATTGTGTATATGTACTCATGTGTGTGTATATATTGTGTATATGTACTCGTGTGTGTGTATATATATTGTGTATATGTACTTGTGTGTGTATATATATTGTGTATATGTACTCGTGTGTG
>NC_022013.1:27098669-27104834 GCF_000317375.1 Microtus ochrogaster
TATATATTGTGTATATGTACTCGTGTGTGTGTATATGTTGTATATATGTACTCGTGTGTGTATATATTGTGTATATGTACTTGTGTGTGTATATTGTGTTACATGTACTTGTGTGTGTATATATATTATGTATATGTACTCGTGTGTGTGTATATTGTGTATATGTACTCGTGTGTGTGTATATATATTGTGTATATGTACTCGTGCACTTGCCATAATGTGAGTGTAAAGATTAGAGACAACTTGTGGAAGTTGTTCTCTCTTCCACCTATGGGTGCCAGAGATCTAATCAGGTTTAGAGGGTTGACAGCAAGCACCTTTGCCACTGAGTCATATTGTCAGCTCTATATTTTTGTATTTAATTGTATTTATTATTATTATTGTATATGTGCATGACTATGCTCATGGGAGCATGCATGCCTTGACACCTGTGTGGAAGTCAGGGGACAGCTTTTGGAAGTTGGTTCCTTCCTTCCATTTTGAGTTTCTAGGGGTTGAACTCAGGTCATCACTGTTGGTGCAAGTGCCTTTGCCCACTGAATCATCCTGCCATACCTGTATTATTATTATTACCATTATTATTCCATTGATTAAATCATATAACATGCAGACAAGCATGAGAAATGGACACCCTCCATTTTTTTCATGTTCTCCCTCTGCAGTGACAGCAGAGGGTGGGTGTTATGCAGCAGTGATAAAGTGCAGTGCCAGCCTCTGACCATGAGCACATCCTGCTGCGCCCTTGTCCCTCAGGTGTGTAAAGATGATGTAGCCAAGACCCTCAAGACCAGAGTTTGAACTTTTTTTTTTACCACTTGGGTAGTCTTATAGAGTAGCAGTGAGATGAGCAATGCTGGTAATGTCTCATAGACTAAGATGTCTAGAAGAAATGAAAAACAATGTACTTGGATCCTTTGAAAGGTCTGCTAAGTCAGTGTTTTCCTGGGCGGCCTTTGGGTGGAGTTAGGGGGTGCTCGTTCTCTTATTTTTCCACAGCATTTTAATTTTCTGCAGTAAACAAGGATTGCTGGGGCCTGCAAGAAATCATGGCACATCACGGTGCAGAAAAATTGTCCACTTAGCAATATGTATGGAGTGGCTGTCATGTGAGGCTCCTGCCCACGCGCCCCAGCATTGAAGAGGTGTGGTTGCTTTGTAGCTAAGAAGGAAAATGAGCTAGTAAACCATACAGGTTGTTTTGGCAGAAGTCAGTACAGAAGTGCTGTATAGGTACAGATTAACCAACTCTGGATATGTACGTGGGATTGCAGAAACATTTTCACTATGTTTCAAACCTACGTGATACTGAAATTTTGAGAAAAAAAGACATTCACTTGAAATAAAGGTCAAAACATTATCCTGTCTATTGAGATAAAGAAATACTCAAATAGGGGCTGGCAAGATGGCTCAGCAGGTGGAGGTGCTTGCTTCCAAGCCAGGCAATCTGAATTCAGTCTCCAGAACCTACATGACAGAAGGAGGGAACAAACTCCAGCAAATTGTTCTGTAACCTACAGACACAGCATATCCACACACATGCATGCACGCACACACACACACACACACACACACACACACACACACAAATAACATTTTTACTTTTAAAAAAGTGCATAAACAGTGTAGGCCAATGATTAGCAAATATTTTTTTTAAAATAGTAGATGGAGAGATGGTTCAGTGGTTAAGAGCACTGACCATTCTCCTAGAGGACCCAAGTTCAATTCCCAGTACCCACGTGGCTGTTCACAACAGTCTGTAATTCCAGTTCCAAGGGAACTCTTCTGGCCTCTGTGGGTATCAGACATTCACATGATACACAGACATACTTGCAAGCAAAACATTCATACACATAAAGTAAAAAGTTTTAAGTTTAAATAAAAGAATAGACGGTCACTATTGTAGGCTTTGGGGTCCAATCTGATCTTTTGAAACTAACCTGTACAACCATAGCAACGTGAAAATAACCAGCATGGTATGCTGGCACACACCTGCAATCCACTACTGTAGTGCCAAAGGCAGGAGGATCATAAATTCAAGGCCAATCTAGGCTACATAGCTAGACTGTGCTTCAAGAAAACCAAAATAATCAAGCAGAAATAAACAGAAACCCAGATGTGGAGCCAAGGAGATTTTCAGTCAGTGAGGACCTGAGTTTGATACTCTAGAACCCACATAAATGAAAGCTGAGTGTGGTGGTATACTCTTGTGTAGGCGCCAGTTTGTAGGAGGAGGGCCCGTTTGTTTGTCCTGGCTTCCCAGAACCAAAATAACCACGCAGAAATTGTACTAATTAAATATCTGCTTGACCCTCCCATTAGCTCTAACTTCTTATTAGCTAACTCTTACATCTTAATTTAACCCATTTCTATTAATCTGTGTATCACCACGAGGTCATGGCCTACCAGCAAAGTTCCAGCATGTCTTTCTCCAGTGGCAGAGCCATGGCGTCTCTCTCTGCTTCTTCTTTCAGCATTCCGTTTAGTTTTCCCCGCCTAGCTCTATTCCCCTCTAACTCTGCTACAGGCCCAAAGCAGTTCCTTTAGTAACCGATGGAAGCAACACATAGACAGAAGGACCTCCTACACCACTCACGTAATCCTAGAACTGGGGAGGTGGAGACAGGCAGAGCCCTTTCTCAGAGGTCAGCCACTCTACCCTGCTTGACAAGCTTCAGGCCACTGGGAGACCCTGGCTCAAAAAACAAGGTGAAGGGTACCTAAAGAATGGCACCAAGGTTAACCCCTGGCCTTCATGCAGACATAAATGTCTGTAAATATACAGGTACACCTACACGAACACCACACACACACACAAATGAAAAAAGAAAAAAGGAAAGAAAGAAAAGGGAAAAAATCCATACAGTTAACACAGCATTCACCTAGAGAAGGAGAGACAGGAAGATCTCAATTATAAGACTAGCCTGAGTTATCTAGAGATACTCCGATCCAAAGCACCAAGGACTGGGGAAGGATATATGGCCCCATGATTAAGAGGACCTGCTGCTCTTATGAAGATTTGGATTTGATTCCTAGCACCTACACCATACTGTCAGCTGTCTCTAACTCTGTTCCATGGGACCTGATACTTTCTAGTTTCTGTGGGCACCAGGCCCAAGCATGTATGTACATATTTATACATACACAAAACACATAAACTAAACACCTTTAAAAAAGGATTATAAGTATAATTGAATTGTAAAGTAATTGTCTAGCATTTGCAAGGTATTGGATTGTATCTGTTCCACCACTGAAAAAAATGTATTAGAAGAAGAGAAAAATGATTGGATATGATGGGTTTCCACAGAACAGGTAAAGGTTAGAATTTGTCTTGAATACCATGAACTAGCGGGGGAAACTACAATAAAATAAATACTGTATTATGTAAATGATGTGCTAATTGTCTAGGGCAATTAAGGTCAGGAGTAGAATTAAGAGAGTAAATGCTTTGGCACTATTAATAGTAATGGAGCCAAGTGGTGGGTGTGCACACCTTTAATCCCAGCACTCAGAAGGCAGAGGCAGGTGGATCTCTGTGAGTTCGAGGCCAGCCTGGTCTACAAAGTGAGTTCCAGGACAGGCTCTAAAGCTACAGAGAAATCCTGTCTTGAAAATCCAATATATACGTGTGTGTGTGTGTGTGTGTGTGTGTGTGTGTGTGTGTGTACATATGCATATATATAGTAATGGTCTGCCTTCTCTGAGGAGTGGAAAGGGGGGGTGGGGAGAAGGTAAAGGGAATGGGAGGATTAGGAGGATGGAAGGGAGGAGGAACTGGGATTTGTATGTAAAATTTAAAAAAAAGGTTGTTTTTAAAAAATTAAAAAATAGTTATGGGATTTGGACTGCTCCTGAGAAGATTTAAAAACCAGAGGACAGATCAGATATCGCCATGAAGAGATAAGCAGCACTCAGAAAGCCCAAGTGTCTTGTGGAGGGAGGAAGGAGACCAACCAGCTTGAAGAACCCTTCCTGAGGAATAATAGGAAGTAGAGTGGGGTAGCTCGGGTGGAGTCAAATTATAGAGGCCCTGAAAGGGAGGCAGAAGCTTCTGGATTTGATGTGGGAGACAATGAGGCTCTCTAAATTACGAGTTGGGTGTAGCTTGGTAAAACTGGTGGTTTAGGGAAGCCATTCCCCTGCTCAGTACATGAGAAGTTAAAGAAGAAGGACTCAGAGACCGAGCCATCCACAAACCAGCCAAGGAGTGAAGGGGTCAAGGGCAGGGTTGAGGCCCTGAGACTGAAGGGTTAAGTCTGAGAACCCTGTAAAGTCATCATTTATGAGCCTGCTGAAGACTGCATGTGGGAAGGAAGGAGGCAGCTGGAGAGTGACTCCATAAATTATAGTGTGCTTTTAATTTTAGCAAAGGGTAAGTGAGTAAATGCCGGGTCCTGCTTACGCTGTCTGAGTTCGCCCTTCTCTGAACAGTAGATGAAGGAAACGTTTCTCTCCATGCAGGAAGCGTGCATTGGAGTCTGTGTGTCGTCTGGTTTCTCCAAGAGAAGGCTGGAGGGAAGTAGTGAGCAGAGAGGATGGAGGGCCTGGCGTTGGCGTTGGCAGCTGAGTCAGCACAGTAGCCTGGGACAGGAGCTGAGAGCAAGCGATGGCTCTCAAGGAGGGAGAGCCATTTCCTGCAATGACCTCTGCTCAGTGTCACCATCCGGTCTCTTGTCAGATCTTCCCTTTGGCCTAGAATTCTCTGCCACCCCCATCCTGCTCCTTCCTCACTGCTTCAGAATGAGAGACTCTGAAACTTCCCTGTCCCTCAGGAGGAGGGTTGAGGCCTTCTTCCTCCGCTCTGTCAGACTATGCACAGACTGTACTGTCTCACTTACACCGTGTTGCAGTGGATAAGCATTGATCTGTTCAACTTGGCCTAAGGATAAAAATCACCTTTGGTCCAGAGAGTATGTGCTGGCCTGTGACCCCAGCACTTAGTAGGCAGATGCTAGAGGGTGGGTTCAAAGCCAGTCTGAGGACACTAGAGAGATGGCTCAGTAATTAAGAGCACTTGCTACTCTTACAGAGGACCGGAGTTCAGTTCCCAGCACTCACCTGGTGGCTCTAGTCCTAGTTCCAGAGGATCCAACACCCTTTTCTGACCTCTGCAAGTCCAGGCACATGCATGGAGCACAGACTTGCCTGCCAGAAAAATGCTCAAACACATAAAATTAGTGAATCCAAAGCCAGCCTGGGATACCAGGAAACCATATCTCCAAATAAAAGGAAGTGGCAAACATTCAAACACAGAACTGCGTGGTGTGCCCATGACTGCAATCTAGACTGGCTTTCTCACTGGGACAGTGATTCAGCAGCCCAGGGATCTTGAAAAACTTACCCCAGGTAATTCCTGGATTTTAAGAGGATTGGAACACTGGCATGTGGCCTTTTTACAAAATTAAGTCTTATTTAGTACTTAGAATTAAGGATGTCCCTATATCTACAAAAGGGGCTTTCATCATGCCGGATACTGTTGGTTAGTGGATGTATGGAAAGGAATGCTGGTGAGCTCTGCCCCGTGGAGCTGTGGCGGGTGTACCTGTCCATGGCAATATGGCAGGGACGTATTTTCTTAGATTGGTAACCAGAGGCTCTCTGGGAAGGTGATGCATAATATATACTGAGATTTGATGGAGACACTTCTGGAGGGAAGACAGAAGACAGCCAGTGTACTTCAGTGGACAGACAGTGCACATCAGTGCACAGCCAGTGGACATCAGCGGACAGCCAGTGCACTTCAGTGGACAGCCAGTGCACTTCAGTGGACAGCCAGTGCACATCAGCGGACAGCCAGTGCACATTAGTGCACAGCCAGTGCACATCATGGGCAACCAGTGGTAGGGAAGGCTTCAGTGTGAATTGGGGAGAAATACCAACATTTAAGCCATAGCTATCTCAACATTAATTTTCTTAATAAAATAATTTTATTATATAGGACATATCTTATGGACTCTGTTGAAATAGGAGTGGCGGGGTGCGTCCCCAGCACCCGGCTGCCCACATGGCTAGCTCTAGCTTATGTCCCTAAATAATTACACGGAAACTGTATTCTTTTAAACACTGCTTGGCCCATTAGTTCCAGCCTTTTCTCGGCTAACTCTCGCACCTGGACTAGCCCATTTCTAATAATCTGTGTAGCCCACGAGCTGGCTTACCAGGAATGAT
>NC_022013.1:27105369-27116606 GCF_000317375.1 Microtus ochrogaster
GAAAGACCATCTCACCTTTAGGCAAGTTCAGCAGTCCTCTCTCTGCTGGTTCTCTTTGTCCAGTTTATGCAACAGTCCAGGCAAGAACAGTTTCTTGCCCAAATGGCTATCAAACTCCATAAGGAGCCTCTTCGATGACCATCTTCCTTTTGAAGTAGATTGGTGCTGCCAGGAGCAGACATGTCTCATTGTCATGAAAAATCCTAACTTATTAAAATATTTTAAATGCCATATTCTGCAGCCTTTGAGAGATATGAAGGATGCCTATCTGAAATATATCTCTATATATCTAGAAAATCTAACTAACATGACTACAAGCTTTACTATTATCGATGATTATCCATTATCTCTATATATCTAGAAAATCTAACTAACATGACTACAAGCTTTACTATTATCGATGATTATCCATTAACCTATATTTCTTAATTATACAGTACATTTTAAAATGAACTACACAATCACAATGCCTTAATCAAGATCAAGAAATACATATACATATAACAAAATTGACCTTAAAATCCATACCAATGCAAATTATTCATACCTACATCACATATCCATGGCTAGAAGGAAATAAAATTTTGAAAAGCAAAAAGTGAGCCCTGATAGGCATGGTGGCTCATGCCTATAAACCCAACACTTGGGAAGCTATCTCAGAAAGATCCTGAATTCAAAGCCAGCCTAGCCTACCTACCAAGACTCCATTTCCAAAGTCCAAGGCTGACAGATGCACTTCAGTAGTGGGACACTAGCACGCTCACAGACCTGGGTTAGATTCTCACCACCGGAAGACAAAGTGCAGTGAGCAGACCTTCCCCTTACACACAGCAGCTCTCTAGGCTTCTCCACGGTAGCAGTTTAGATTTCAGGGTTTCACTCCATAGCTCAGTCTGTTCTTGAACTCAGTCCTCTTGCCTTGGCCTCCTGAGTGGTTGGATTACAGTGTAAACCATTCCCCCAGCCTAATTAATTTCTTGACTATATATACTTCCATTCTGTTGTGTCATATAAGCAGTATTGTATTACACAGTGTTCACGTCTTTTCTCCATGCAATCATTCATTGCCCAGCAAAGAGCTTTCTCTTTCTTTTTCAGGATGACACAATGTTCTATGTTGCCATAATTTAACAGGTGCCTTATGGATAAGTATACAGAATGTCTCTTTTGTAGTTATTAATAATCCATATCATTAAGTTATATAATTTATAATTTTGCATAAACATTTCCCTGTTGGTCTTTTGGCACTGTACTTCTGTATTTTTCTGGGGTTTTTTTTCTGTTCTTAATTATTCAGTCTTATCCTGAGTGGCTCTGGGTTGTAGTGCTGACTACGCCTGAGCTTAGAATTGCCTTCCTTTTAGGCTGACACCATGTTGAAGATGGGCTTTCAACAGCAAGTGCTTGACGTTTTGGAAACCACTCCTGCTGATTGTCAGACCATCTTGGTTTCTGCCACGATCCCAGGCAGCATAGAGCAGCTTGCAGAGCAGCTTCTGCACAACCCTGTGAGGATTATCACTGGGGACAAGAACCTGCCCTGCCCCAGCGTGCGGCAGATCATCCTATGGGTAGAAGACCCAGGCAAAAAGAAGAAGTTGTTTGAAATCTTAAATGTGAGTATTTAAGTAGGCAGCCGTGTTTGTGGCCTGTGTTTGTATTTCCTCAGCTCCAGAGTGATATTTAAGGGTAGCTTTGGAGGAATTTTGGTGCCTATATTTAATAGTAAATCCTTTTATGTGCATCAGAATTCTGTAAGGATCAAATTGAATTTTGCTTCTGATGTTCATTTGAGGCAGACTTTTTCTATGTATCCCTGACTTGCCTGATACCATGTAGCCCAGGCTCACAACACTCCTGCCTCCCTCTCCTTAGTATTGGGGTTAAAGGCATTTGCTGCCATGCCATATTCAAAGTTTTTATTCTGGAAATATGTAGTGTAGATGCCTAGTTGCCGCTTTGTTAGGGTACACATTTTATTTTGTTTTTGAGGTCTCACTTTATAGGCCAAGCTGGCTTGAAATTTATAATCCTCCTTCAGCTCGTGGAGTTTGTAGTTTGCAGTGTTTGTGCTATCCCTTTGACTCAGAATCTGTTTTCTTTTCCTTATTATAAAAAGTATTTCATTTTGAAGATTATTCCTCATGAGTTGGGCATAGTGATTCATGCCTATAATCCCAGTATTTGGAAGGGCCGAGGCAGAATAGCCTTGTATTTGAAACTAGCTAGTGTAACAGGAGGAGTGGGGCTGCTTGTCATCTCAGCCGCCTGGCTAGCTTACACCCGAAATAATCACACAGAAACTCTATTCATTTAAACACTGCTTGGCCCATTAGCTCGAACTTCTTATTGGCTAATTCTTAGATCTTAATTTAACCCACTTTTGTTAATCTGTGTATTGCCACGTGACTGTGGTTTACCGGCATGATTCTATCCAGCGTCCATTTCAGGCAGGAGATCCATGGCGTCTGCCCCTCTGCCTTTCTTCCCAGCATTCAGTTCTATCTACTCCACCTACCTAAGTTCTGTTCTATCAACTAGGCCAAGGCAGTTTCTTTGTTCATTACCCAATGACAGCAACACACAAACAGAAGGAACTCCTACACCAGACTAGGGCTACAAATTGAGCTCCAGGCTCAAATTGAGCCTAGACTACAGAATATGATCCTTTCTCAAACATACACATGCACACATACACATACACATAAAATATCTTTAATATTTTAGCTTTCAAAAATTATATATATTTTTCAAAGTGTTTCTTGTCTATTCTGTCCTTGAGAAGCTTTGAACTAATTTAAGCAAACTTGTTAGAGTGGCTGATATATGAAAAAAATACTTACAAATATGGTATTAAGTTAAAAACAACTTGCATTGACTAGTGAGCAGGATTTAGAACTATGTAATGGGCCTTAAATTTTTAAAATATATTTGTAATATTAATGTTGAAAAAGTGAAATGATGAGTTTGTGCATCCTTAAATGAGAACATTTAGAAGATATGCTTTTATTTTATATTATAAAATATTATAATTTCTTTTTAGCAATATTTATAAACCTTTCAATAGTTAGCTCTTGCTAATGATTTCAGAGTTTTCCACATAAATTATGCTCTATGAAGAATTTAATTTCTTGTCTTGTTTCCTCAGGATAAGAAGCTCTTTAAACCTCCAGTGTTAGTATTTGTGGACTGCAAACTAGGTGCAGATCTGTTGAGTGAAGCAGTTCAGAAAATCACAGGTCTACACAGCACATCCATCCACTCAGAGAAGTCTCAGATGGAAAGGAGAGACATACTGAAGGTTGGCTCATAGCGCTCTGTATTCTCCGTCTTCAGAATCTGTTTTGCTGCATTTTCAAGAGACGACCTACTGCCAACTGGTTCTAAAGCCGACCTGCGCAGTGAAAGGAACATGAGGAAGCAGTGACTGAAGTTCACTGTTCCTCTTGCTCAGGCCTCTGTGTGTGGGGAGGGTGTGTGCTAAATGGATAGCTAATTCACAATTCACTATTTCAGAAACCAGGTCAGTTTGGTCCGGGACAGAGCAGAAGCTCATCTTAGGAAGAGATTCACTTGAGTAAATTAGTAAAATAAATTCCACAGAGGCTAGGGGGAGTTTAAAGTAAATCAGTTTTCAAGTGTAAGACTTCTGTTTATTGAAAAGCTGTTACAACAAAATACTGAGGTGAGCATTTAAAAACGTCAGAATTACACAAAGCCATATAAAATAAGTTCTAAATAATGATTTTTTTTTTACTGTTTATTGTTTTTTGCACAGGATTTTATTATGTACCACTAGCTGGCCTAGAACTCTATCTAGACCATGCTGGCCTCTGTCTCCTGGGGGCTGAAATTATAGATATGCCTTACCACTCCTGGCCTGAATAATGAACTTTTTTGATTTATTGGAAAGGGATTACTGGAAGGAGACTATGAGGTGGTGGTGAGCACAGGAGTCCTGGGTCGAGGACTGGACTTGGTCAACGTCAAGTTGGTTGTGAATTTTGATATGCCTTCAAGCATGGATGAGTATATTCATCAGGTAAGGCGCTTCCTGACCTGCCAGTTTGTTGATGAGTTTGATTGGATAAGGCATTGTCAGGTCCAGCAAACACTTTTTAAAAAGCAGGACATAAAACTTTGCATAATTTTAGTCTTCAAAAATATATATACTTAGGACTGGAGAGTTAACTCAGCAGTTAAGAACACTGTCTACTCTAGAAGACCCTTGGCCATTTCTCAGAGCCTACATGGTGGCCAACAACCATCTGTAACCGTGGTCCCAGGGGAGCTGACACCCTCTTCTGACCTCCTTGGGTACATGCACATAGTGTTCATACGTACATACAGACAAAACATTTGCTCATACACATAAAATTATTTTAAAAATTTTTTTAAATTAAAAAAATGTGTGTGTGTCCGTGCATGTACATGTGCACTTAGAAACAAAATTTTGGTTCTAAAAACTTTATACCTAAACTATGTTAAAAAACTAAAAGTGAGAAACCTAAAATTCCTTTTATTTGTTTTAATGTTAAGGGTAGGAGAGATAGCTCAGTGGCTAAGGGTACTTGTTGCTCTTGCAGGGGACCTGGTTCACTTCCCAGCACCCCCAGAGCAGCTCATAAGCATCTGTAGCTCCTCTTCTGGCTCTGCTGGCACTGGGCCTGCACGTGATACAAAGCCATAAGAGGCAAAACACACACGCACATAAATGAAATCTTTAGAAAACATTTTAGGCACCAAATTATTGCTTCATTTTTGATGCTTTCTTTTTTTCCCTTCATCAAGTCCACTGGTAGCTTTTATATTTAGAAAAGAAACTTGTTTAGAAGATTGCTTTAAGTTGCTGTGCTGGCCAGAGTAAACGTGATCCTCTAAAATGCTTGTTTTAGGGATCTTGTCTTCTCTTCATATCCTTACTGTCCTAGTCTTTCGCCTGTTAAAGTTTCATTGGTTTCCTTTGCTGCCAGAAGTAACAATGGCCCCTCTTTCTGGCAGAAACAGAGCCTTTAGTGCTGTTATCTCTCTGACTGCCCCGTCTTCCTTCTGCGGCATCACTTACAGTCCCTCAAGCGCAGCCTTCCTCTGATGCTCTGGGGCTCACCTCCCAATGGCCGCATTGACTTTGCAGTGTCTACACTGCAGTGCAGCTTGAGTTTTATTTTGGCTTCATCGAGAATCAAATATCCTCAGGAGGTAGTGTTAGAACAAATGAAATGTTTCCTTCCAAGTATTTCATAATTTTAGATAGAAATCTCTCTAAAATGTTACAATATTGAGATGCTTCTTTGCCTCTTAGAATATGCTAATTCATCATTTAACCTTTCAGGACATTCCAAGGCTGACTCTGGCTTTCCGTATCCCCACTACAACATAGTGGTGGCCTCTGGGCTTGGTGAATGTGTGAGGTTTCTTAACTCTGTTTAGATGACTCTAGAGCTGGCTGCTTTTCCAGCTCTGTCTGTGTCTTAGATTATTTCAGTTCTTAAAGCACATATTCATGGTAACAAGCATCACACACAACAAAAGGCATAGAATGAGAAGTAAGCCTTCTTTTTTGTTTTGAGACAGGATCTCTACATAGCCCTGCCTGCCGCAGACCTCACAGAGATCTGCCTGCTGCTGCCTCCTGAACGCTGGTATTGAAAGAGTGCACCATCACACCTGGCAACAGGTCTTCTTTACCATTTCCTTCTATCTTTGAGTTTTTGGCAGGTAATAGTTTAAAAATTATAAACATACATACATATAAGGTACACAAATTTATTACATACATGTAAATGGGACCACATCATAACTGTTGTTCCATGCCTTGCTTTATTAAATATATCTCAGATGTCTTTTCTCATCTGCATACATAATAAGTACCATTTAGATTTTACTAGGTATATCCAGGCTCTTTAAATGTTTTCACTAACTTACTTGGCTTGTTCCATTTTGACTGCTACAAGATGATACACTGTGTGGATGTACTATGAGTTAACAAACCCTCTATTGATTGTTATGCTTTAAAGAATGCTGCAGTAGCACTCACGTACTTGTCTTTTTATGAGAGCTAGTATACAACGAGTTCCTCTGGCCATGGGCACGGTAGTCAAACCAGTATTTGCAGCTATGGGAGAGGCTGGATCAGAAGGATTGTTTGAGCCCAGAAGTTTGTGGATAACCTGAGCAGTATAGCAAGACCCTATCTAGATTAAAAAAAAAATTTTTTTTTTTTTTAGTAGAACTGCTAAGCCAAAGATAAGTATAATAGGAATTCCCATGTGGCCGGTTTTTATTTTTAATGGTAGAAAGTTTCTGGGAAAAGTAATTTGATATTAGATAGCATCAGCTACCTTAGAGTTTAGAAAGTATTGGAGGTGTTTTTGTTTTATGCGGGGTTTTAGACCCAGGGCTACGTGCATGCTGGGCAAACACTCAACTACTAAGCCACATTCCCCATCCCTGCCCCCCCCCTTTAATTTTGAGATTGTGTCTTTTCAAGTTGATCAAGCTAACTTCAAACTTAGGGTTCTCTTGCCTCAGCCTCCCAAGTAGCTGGGATTACAGGGGTAAGCTTCCACTCCCTGCTACACTCTGTATCTCATAGTAATCATCAGTAGATACAGTTCTGAAACTGTACAACCCACTCATTTAGAGAGAATCCAAACAGTTAAGTATGTATCTATCTATACAGTTGTATAAACATAACTGCAGTCAGGTCTAGAAAATGTTTACCACCCTAGAACAGATGCCCCATATCACCAGCAGGCACCCCCACACCTGAGCAACCACTCTCCGTCCGCTTCTGCCTCTGTAGATTTGATTCGTGTAAAAAGAATCATGTCATGTGTGGTCTTCTATAACTTTTTTCTTTTTTCTTACTGTCTTCAACATTTATGCATTTTATAGCATGTATATTTAAATTTTGTTTTATCTTTTATAGCCAAAAATATTCCAATTATGATACACCACCTTTCTGAGCCCATTCGCTAGTTGTACTTTATATTTTTGGATACTGTTAATATCAGCTGCCCTGCTGTGAATACTCATATACAGGTTTTTCTGGCCACACATTTTTATTCCTCTTGGCTGGAACCTAGGATCAGAGTTGTCCAATTCAATGGTGACTTTGTGTTTAACATTTTCAGCATCTACCAGACTGTTTTCCAAAGTAACTTTTACATATTCTTCAACAGTATGTGAGTTCCAGTTTCTCTACATCTGCCAAGTCTTGTTATTCCTTGATTGATGATTGATTGAGTAAGTGAGTGATTTTAAAGTCAAGGTTTCATGAATTCTCATATTCCATGCTGACCTTAAATCTCAGAGTAACTGAGGATAATCTTGTACTTCCTATTGCTAGAATTACAGACACACATTACTGCACCCTGTTTATGCCCTGCTGGGGATCTAACCCAGGGCTCCTCCTTGCCAGGAAAGCACTCTATCAACTGAGCTACATTCTAACCCGCCTTCTTGATTATAGCCACCCTTAGCAAGGATGAAATGGTGATTTGTTATGGCTTTGGGTTGCATTTTCTCAATGGTGAATGTAGCTGTAGGAATATCTTTTCAATACTTGTATTTTCAATACAAATATATTTGTATATCTTCTTTGGTAAGGTTCACATCCTTTGTCCAGTCTTTAAATTAGGTTATCATTATTATTAAGCCTTAAATATTTTTTGCATATTCTAGAAAACTTGCATCAAATACATGATTGTTAATACTTTCTCCTCTTTTGTGGGTTGTAGTTATTTCTACGTCAGTTTGTATTTTATTTGAACAATCCATATAAAAAAATCCAGCAATATAATTCATCAGATCAGCTACAGTGGGGAGATGACACACACCTCGGCGTCTGCTTCCTTGCTTTGCCAGTCTCCTTCCCTAGAGGCCTTCAGCCCTTTCACCTTTTCAGAGCTTTTTGTCTTTAGTAACCTTAAAGCTACATTTATAGGAACCATCAGTTCTCTTCAATATTTCTTTGTTTTTAGTTTTTTATGACAGGGTCTCTCTATCCCTGGCTGTCCTAGAGCTGCTATATAGACCAGGCTAGCCCCAAGCTCACAGAGATTTGCCTGCCTCTGCCTCCTGAGTGCTGGGATCCAAAGCATGTGCTACCACACCTGGCTCACTTAAATATTTCTAAGTATAGACTTTAGATTTTACATTTCAGTTGATGAACAGAAGTTGACAATGACTCTGTTTCCCCTCTTTTGAAAACTTTCTCAGAATATTTTCATTTTGTATTTAAAAATAAGATTTTGTGCTAGCTATAGATTTCAGTATTTGAATCACAAATTTGTGTCCATTCTGTCAAACTGAGAACTCTGTAAAAATGAAATAGCTTAAATCTAACATTTCACAGCACAAAAACTAGACCAAACAAAACAGTCTTGTTGTGCTGTTTCATTAAAATTAACATAGCAAAAAAATACATATGCTGCCATCAACCCTCTATCTTGATTTCATAAATACATTAAGACATACAGTCCAGAGAGCACCATTAGGATTGTAGCCCAGGGGTACTGCTCAATGCTTGGCACACCTGAGGCTGGGTGCAATACCCAGCATACACTTGTGCACACACACACACACACATGCACACACGCACACACATATGCATGCACTCCCACAGAAGAAAACATGCACCTGAATGAATGGTAAGCTGTGTAAACACCTTTAATGATAGTCTTCATTTCTCTGGAAATAAAAGCGACACCTGAAAGCGTCTTTTTGCTTTGTTTCAGGTCGGCAGGGTAGGGAGACTCGGTCAAGATGGAACCGCGATTACTTTTATCAATAACAACTCTAAACGGCTCTTCTGGGATGTTGCCAAAAGAGTGAAGCCCACGGGATCCATTCTCCCCCCACAACTGCTAAATTCCCCTTACCTTCATGAGCAGAAGAGGAAGGAGCAACAGAAAGACAAACGGACACAGAGCAACCTGGTCACGGGGGCTAACCTCATGGACATTATCAGGAAACATGAAAGGAGCAATTCACAGAAATGACCTGGTATACCACTTCCAGCAGGCTTTACTATGTATTATCAGTAAAATTTCTAATAACTGCTATATGATTGAGTAAATAAAAATGTACAAGAACAAGCTGGCTGGCGGTGGCGCAAGCCTTTAATCGCAGCACTCAGGAGGCAGAGGCAGGCGGATCTCTGAGTTTGAGCCCAACTTGGTCTACAAGAGCTAGTTCCAGGATAGGCTTCAAAGCTACAGTGAAACCCTGTCTCAAAAAAACAACAACAAAAAAATTGTACAAGGAACTGGACAGTGGTCGCACACGACTTTAATTCTAATACTCAGAGGTGGAGGCAGGCAGATTTCTATGATCTCAAGGCCAGTCTGGTCTATTGCGTGAGTTCCAGGACAGCCAGGATTGTTAGTTTTTCTTAGGGGGATAAAAGGTTAAAAAAATAAAAAAACTACAAGGAACAGAAGAATCTTTAAGATCTTTTTAAATTTAATAAAATTTGTACAACAGCTTCCCACAATCCCTCACGCCCGTCCTTCCCAGCTTGGGCCCGGCAGAATGGCTCCCGCAAAGAAGGGTGGCGAGAAGAAGAAGGGCCGTTCTGCCATCAACGAGGTGGTGACCCGGGAATACACCATCAACATTCATAAGCGCATCCATGGTGTGGGCTTTAAGAAGCGTGCTCCTAGGGCACTCAAAGAAATCCGGAAATTTGCCATGAAGGAGATGGGGACTCCAGATGTGCGGATTGATACCAGGCTCAATAAAGCCGTCTGGGCCAAAGAAATAAGGAATGTTCCATATCGTATCCGGGTATGTTTGTCCAGAGAACGTAATGAGGATGAAGACTCACCAAACAAACTCTACACATTGGTAACTTACGTGCCTGTTACCACATTCAAAAATCTACAGTCAATGTGGATGAGAACTAACCTACTGAATCTCAAGTAAAGTTGGAGAACAGCCAAAAAAAAAAAAATTGTACAGCAATAGTGTATTTATTTCAATTCACAACTTTGTTATTAAAAATAAAATCAGAAGATAAATTGCTTTAAAAAAATGCAGTTTGTGTCCTCTGACCAGCGTTCTCTGTTGTTGAATAGGTCGTTCCCAGAGCTATTGCTGTCAGGGCAGGACCCTCCCTCCCCAGCACCGGCTCCTGCCCTGCCCCAGCAGCACCAGAAGCACACTGAGGCTTGAGTCCTTGTTGGATGGTTAGGAAGAAAGTGAATGATTACAACTTGAAACTCCGAAGTGTTTTGAAAAGAAGTACAAATGTCTAGTTTTGTTCCCAGTTGCTTTCCCTTTGGCTTGGTTAGCAACTTTTAAACCTTCCTCCCCAAATGGTTCTACCAACAGGAGATCAAGCAGTCGAATGTATGAACCTCTGGGGCCATTGGCTTTCTTTTCATTAAAAACCAGTAGCTTTTATTGGGGAAATTTAGGAGTAGTCATACAGGCGTTGAGGTGGAACTTTGAGCTAAAGCATTTTCCCTGAGCTGTCACAAACGAGTGCCTGACCCAATGTGCGTCCCTTGGACTCTGTGTCTGTATGCATATGTATGTACGCATAATCTCAAGGGAGCCTGGGAAGCCAAGGATTCAGAGTCCCAAGTGTTACCTACAGCAAGGATGCTGCAAGAGTGAGCTAAGTGCCGATAATTTCTGAGCAGTGGGACAGCTGAGTCGTGTTTGCTTTTTTGTTTGTTTGTTTTAAACTAGATTCAAAGTTGTTTTAAGGAAAATTGGGGTAGCCAAAAAAGTAAGATGGCTTTCTGAATCAACCCTTCTCGGCGAGTCAGGTGTAGTAAGTAGCTCATTCCCAGGAATTAGCAGTCTGAGGCAGGAGGATCACTGCCAGTTTAAGGCCAGCTTGGCCTACAAAGTGAGACCCTTTTTTAAATATCAAACAAAGCAACAGCAAATGATGAAAATATATTTGAACAAACAATACCACAAGTAGTAAGGTGACTTCACTGGTAATTTAAACTCAGTTGCTTCTGTCCCACTGCTGTGTTCCAGCGGCCTTTCAGCTGGCTGTTGATCTCCTTAGGACCCGCTGTAAGCTTAATACTTTGTTGTGTGGAGGTAACTGAGAGGTGCAGTGGAGGAGGAAAAGAGCTCACATCCCAGATGAGAACTGAATTCAGGGCCTGAGTCCCTGGAGGGGAAGCCCACTGTTGGTGCATCCCCTGTCCTGAGCCCCTGTAGAGGGAGCCCACTGTTGGTGCATCCCCTGTCCTGAGTCCCTGGAGGGG
>NC_022013.1:27116731-27121091 GCF_000317375.1 Microtus ochrogaster
GGGAGCCCACTGTTGGTGCATCCCCTGTCCTGAGTCCCTGGAGGGGAAGCCCACTGTTGGTGCATCCCCTGTCCTGAGTCCCTGTAGAGGGAGCCCACTCTTGGTGCATCCTCTGCTGGTCCTTCTCACAGTGAGACCTGGAAGCTCTTCCTGCTCCAAATCTCAAATCTTGGCCTCTGCTTCCCATTTTTCCATAGCTTCTACTCCTTTTTTACTCCATGTCTTTAGGCGTGGCAGTGCTATGGTTCTTCTTATATAGACCAGAACATTAAACTTTACAAAGGAAGCTGGTCAGAGCATTGCTGGTATTTAGTTTAGTTACGTTGTTCTGTGACAGCTTTACACATACACACATAAAATACTTTCTGGTTACTCTTACCCTCACCCCCCTCCCTACCAGTCTCCTTCCCACAGTCTCAACTTTAGGTCTGTTTTGTGTCCCACTGAGTTTACCCTGACCATCTGTGGGGTTGTGGGTTTGCAACTACCCATCGGAGCTTGGTGAGCTCAGCATTGGGACACCACTCAAGACGATGACCCCCCTCTTTCAGAATCCATCAGTAGCCAGGGCAGGGTAGGGCAGGTATTTTTAGTTACCATCTACTGTCATTATTCCATGCAAGAAAGAACACGCCAAGCAAAACAAGAAGGAAGAGTGAGTGTACAGGGACAGATCTTGCTCAGAAATGGCAATACTATAAATATTTCAATAGTTTTGTAAAAATTATTGTACTGTTCAAAATATGAATTAGCTCAAATAACTAACATATATGAAGCCATTTCTTTTCTAATAATTATCCGACAAAGGTGCAGAACCGATTCGTTGGTTGTTTTATTGCAGAGTTGAAGCAAACAGCTTTTCCGTTGTAAACAGCGTAGCTTTAAGTGACTTTTAGACTGTGAGTTACTCAGGAGCCTCTTTATCAGATGCTGTAGACCATTCGACTAGTGTTCCTGAAGCCAAGCGCATTCCCCAAATCAGAAAGATGAAGGGCCTTTCTAATGTGTGGCTTCAGAACACCTTATAGAAAACACCGCTATATCTTTCACCTACAACCCACACTGTCCACGAAATGCAATAAGTTAAGCTAAACTTACTAACTTCCAAAGTGTTCCAAAGAGGCCTCATTGTTTCTGGTGGGGGACAAACACTGTGCGGGGAAGGGGGAGGCTCTGCTCTGGGTTCCTATTAGCATATTTTATCCCCCCCCCCTTTTGTTTTCCACAGACTACACGAAATTTCCTCCGTTAGCATAGGTATGGTGCCAGGGGCAACAAGTCACACGAGGTGACTTTCCTGGCAACCTGAAGTAAACCGACTCCACACAGATAGCCCTCTTTTGTTGTCTCCCAGCCTCACTTACAGTGACCCCAGAGGCCCAAGGTCACAGTGTGAAAACCAGCCAATGATAATTAAGTAAACACACTTCTCCAATTCAGTTGTTGGTGCCAAGAGTTATTTTATGCCAAGAGTTATTTTATAAAATGCAGTTTTTGTGGTATTTTTGGACCAGATCACAAATAAGAAGTGAGACAAAAAGCAGCCTTTAAAGTGAATTTGAGTTTATGACGGTTTCACCTGTCTTTATTTTTCTCTTTCCACCTTAGAAGAAGAAACTTAGTAAGAATGCTTGTGAATAATTAGCTTCCAATTATAGAACTTCACCAAGTTTTTCAACTAGTATAAATAATTACTTTCCCAATTCTTAGCTTTCCTCACCTGTAAAATGAGGTTTGCTTTATGATTCTCAGAAGTCTTTTCAAATCTCATTTTTCTGTGGTTTATGTTTCCCTTCCTATATCCACATCTCAAACTTGCTTCAGAATTCTTAGTGTATAAAATATAGACGAAGCAGACTGGCCAAGAAGGGCTCCTCACTAGTACTAGGTGATGGGCATAGAAAAGGCCGTTGGATTTGGGGTGCATTCACCGTGTTTGGGTGTCCCTTACATGCCGGGGTTCAGACTGTTTGATTTTGGATATTTACACATATACATGCTCTCTTGAGGATGGAGCCCAGGTTGAGACACCAATTCATTTATGTTTCATGCATGCCTTACCCGACTTGATCTTGTATATCTTTAGAGTACTTATGTTTTGACTGAGATTCATCACAGGAGGTCAAGTATAGAATTTTCCATTTGTGGCGTCATGTCAGCTTAAAGTTCTGAAGTGTTTCAGACGAGGATGCTCATGTTGTACACACTGTTTCCAACCCCATCCTTCTACTTGTGCCCTGACTAAATCTTCAACTTACCACCTTAGCCTTGGGGCTCACCTCCAGCATGTCTGAAGCCACATTCACCCTCTTCCTTCCATGGAGTCTGATTCTCTTTCTGACTTACCTGTTGCTGGGAGTGCTACCACTCCCTGGGACATGCTCAAACCATGACGTCATCAGGGACTCACCTTCCCTCTGATCTCCACATCAGTTTAGTCACCAAGTCCTGTCTGGTTTGCTTTCAGAACGGCCACACTGTCACATTGTCACTGAAGCCCTGGACCCCACTGCCCCCAACTAAATGATTCTAGTAGTGTTTGAACTGACCCTCTGCTTCTCCATGTCTGTCCAACCAGAGCAGCACAGTGTGTTCACAAGGTGACTCCAACGCCTTCTCTGGTGTCTCCTTGCTCAGAAGGCTTCAGCCGCTCCCTGCTGACAGGAGTCTGAGCTCCTCTGGCTGCTGTCCGAGTCCACCCTCCAGCTTTCTGCTCACTGTTCCCCAGCTCCAACCATTTGTCATGGCTGACGGCATGCTCCAACAGTCCCGAGCACCACCGCTCGGGGTCCGGGCAGTTCATCAGAACTTCCGAGAACACAATAGGAATAATTGACTGCTGGCAGGGAGAACTGATGTGTCATTGACGAGCCCTCGCCCAGCTAAGGGAAGTGGAGAATCTGCTCAAGGAAGGCCTGTTACAGTTACAGAGGAAACGCTGCACACCCTTCTCCCGTTCTGGATCTGGGGATATTTACCTTGGGGTTAGAGATGCTCCTGAGTGCTGATGGGAATCAGGAACTGGTAGCAGAGCAAGTTCTGAAGCTGGAGAAGCATGGTACAGCTGAAGGCGCCACTATGATGGATGAGTTAGGCCATAGGGAGCACTTACAGTGTGTTTGCTTAAAGCACTCTGGGAAAAGGAAGCTAGGTGGTGGATAAAGGTTACAATTTTTAAGACATTTTACATAATTGGAGTCATTTATCACTTTAATGCACAAGTATATTGTGCAGAAAATTTCTAAGTGGAAATAATGTCTTACATAAAGTGTGCTTGACTAGGCCCTGACCTGTGAGGCCAGCACTCAGAAGGCTGAGGCAGCACAGTCAAGTTCAAGGTCAGCATGGTTGTCACGGCTTAAAGGCCTGTCAGGTCAGGACTACCTAGCCACACCCTGTCTGAACATCCCTTTTCTTCCCCCAAAGAAAGTATTCTTAGGAGGATAGTAAGAAAGGTGAGATTAAGGGAGGAGGGAGCTGAGAGGCTTTCAGGATGCCATCTTAAAACACTGCACAGATTTCTTGCTGGCTAACCAATAAATGGTTACTCAGTCTTCTTTAAGTCCTTTTTGAGTAGAAGCTGTTTCACTTTGGTGTGCAGATGCCCAGTGGGCGATTTAAAGCAGCAGAGAGCTTGGTTTCTCTGCCTTCATCTTCTGCCTCCTGTCCTACCTTAAAACTGGGTCAGACTGTTCCTCAGCTCCAAAGGTAAGCACGCCAATCATGCCAATCATTTTAGGAGTGTTCTTCTGAAGCTGGTAATCTTCACCTTCAGGGATGAAGACACCAAGATAAGAAGAACTGAGGCACTTTCAAGACTTGCAGGGACATCATAATTATGGTACTGGCTTTTACAACATCCTATTCTAGGCCACCAAATGGCACCATTCCTGCAGTCAACTTGGGTTCCAGGAATAGCGGAGCCTTGCAGGCAGATTAACCCATGATAAGACTGGTCTCTTAAGCTCATGAAAGAGACAAGGTACCTGCCCAAAGACAGGAGAAATCATCTCATCTCATGCTGGAGACCAAACAGGCTGTTTAAGTGATAAGGGTTCCCAGGAGCCTTGCAGAGGCAGCTGGAGATAGGACTCAGGCACCACACTGGCCAAGACTTTTGCTCCCGGCTCTAGATCTTCCCTACCTCACCTGAAGGCCATGGTCAGTACTTCTTAGAGACAGAGCTCCACATGTTGACCCCTTGGCTTCCACATAGGACCATAATGAATCAATTTCCCTGTCTCTTCATTGTCTCTCTTGCCATTTTCTTTTTTTTTTTTTTGTGGTGAATCATAACTTTATTTATTTTTTTTTAATTTATTTATTTATTGAGGATTTCCGCCTCCTCCCCGCCACCGCC
>NC_022013.1:27122536-27127019 GCF_000317375.1 Microtus ochrogaster
TCTCAGACTGATATTGAGGTCTTTAATCCATTTGGATTTGATTTTTGTGCATGGTGATAGATATGGGTCTATTTTCATTCTTCTGCAGATTGACATCCAGTTTTGCCAGCACAATTTGTTGAAGAGCTCTTGCCATTTTCTTTTGGAGTCCGGTGGCCAGGCTTGGTTTGTTGGGTGTCCCTGAAGTCAGACCTCCCTCACCTGAGACTCCCTGTAAGCATGTGTGTATGACTGTTTCTGAACAATGCTGACAAAGTAACATTCCAACCATGGTGGGGAAATTCTATTTTATCATAATTTCATCTCAAATCATCAAGTGTAAAATGGAAATTATGAAAACAAAATTGTGGGTTTAATAAATTTTTTTGAAAAAAAAACAAATTTTATTGTATAGAAATACATACACATATATGGATATACCCAAAGATGCTATTCTCACTTTCCCCGTCTTCCTCTTCTTCAACACCTCTGATATAAAGGACATTACTGCACCTTATTAGAACTTCACCCATATGTCCAGGCAATGCACCATCTATGTATTCTGTGTTTGCAAGCTGCGTGTTCATGTGGCCATCTACAGAGACCAGGTAGCCCTTATGTTCCATTCCCCACTTGAGTTTCACCACCACTGACCTTCCTGTTAGCCCATTGAGAAAAGGCTTGGGATTGAGGGGTAAATTCATCACATACACCCGCAAGCGCTACACCCCACTTGCCACCTGCCCACCGCTGCAAGCCACTTGTGACTGAAATAGTCGCCTCTGACCCAAACCCAATAAAATTCTTAATAGTAGCAAATAACCCCCAGTTGTGTTAGATGGTCACTCTCTATGCTTTTAATGAAACGAAAGCAGTGACATCATCACTTGAAAGTGTGACAGTCGGTGAGAGCGGTGACGAGATGGTCACGGAGGATGTGAGCGTGAGGATCCTTTGGGCTGACTGTTCCTAATGCCAGCAGGGAGCAGAGAACGAGAATGCGACCCGAGCAGGGCGGCAGTGGCCCGAAGAGACCGAGGTAATTGCCTTTTCTTAAATAGACTGGTTATTAGCTGCACAATTTAAAGACTTCTGCAAAGCTAATGATTAAATTACTTCTAAGATAATAGATTTGGGGTTCCTTTCTGACTAGATAACAGGCACTAGTTCTTCAATAAGTGAAAAGAGCTATAGAAATTAAAGTTTATTTAGCAAGTTAATACAAGTTTATTTTTATCTTCTATGCATGACGGTTTTTTTTAATTTATTTATTATGTATACCACTTTCTGCCTTCACACGCCAGAGAAGGGCACCAGATCTCTTTACAGATGGTTTGGAGCCACCATGTGGTTGCTGGGAATTGAACTCAGGACCTCCAAAAGAGTAGACAGTGCTCTTAACCTCTGAGCCATCTCTCCAGCCCTGCATGAGGGTTTTGACTGCATGCATGAATGTCTGTACATATGTGCACATGGTACAGTACCCATGTAATTCAGAAGAGGACATTGGATCTCTGGAACTGGGGTTACAGGCAGTCGTGAGCCACCATGTGGGTCCTTGGAACTGAACCCAGATCCTCTGCAAGAGCAGCAAGTGCTCTTAACTGCTGAGCCATCTCTCCAGCACCTTTAGTGATTTTTTTTAAAGAAACAAAAGCAATAAACCAGACTTCTACACTTTAGCAGAAGCAGTGAAAAACCCACTGCTAACTTTCCCTGCCTATCCGAAGCATCCTAATTGCTTCTCATACCGGACTCATTTCGTCCTTGCAGGAGCTCTTTGACCAGGTCTTCCTGACCCAGACTTCAGAGGGGCTCCCTCAGTGCCCAAGGTCAAAGACAATTCCAGGTGCCTACAACATTCTTCTTTCTTCTCCAAGACAAGAGCATTTACATTTGAGAGGCCAGACCTGTAGACTTGTGTTTCTTCCTCCACTTTCACCTCCCCCAAAGAAAGCTGGGAGAGTCCAGGGCCTGTGGAGGACCAGGACCAGAGCCCAAACTCTTGGACTCTGTGGTGCATTGTGCCTGCTTCATTTCTGTGCTGACTCCCAGTGAATACTTCAAAAACAATACAAAAACAAGGTTTGGAATAAAATAAGAGCACAAAATTATGTATTAGAAAGACAGATGAAGCCAGGCGGTGGTGGTTCACACCTTTAATCCCAGCACTCGAGAAACAGAGGTAGGTGTATCTAAGTGAGTTCGAGGCCAGCCTGGTCTACAGAGCAAGTTCCAGAACAGGCTCCAAAGCTATGCTGATGTTTTCTAACACTTACTATGTGCTGATGTTTCCTACCACCTACTATGCGCTGGTGTTTCCTAACACCTACTATGTGCTGATGTTTCCTAACACCTACTATGCGCTCCTTCCAACAACCCCATGGTGGGAACTACTATCCTGTTTACAAATGAGGAAATGGTAGCAGAGTGGAGGTCAGTGTCTTCCCCAAGATCAAAAGCATGAGTTGAAACCCAAGTCTGGCAGGTAAGTGGCTGGAGAGATAGCTCAGTGGCTAGGAGAAAGACTGGAGTTCGGCTCCTAGCAATCTTGTCACGGGGCTCACAACCTCCTGTGGGCCTCTTCTGACCTCTGTGGGCCCCCACATGCACCCGAGCACACAAACACATCAAGTTTTTTAAATGCTGTTAAAGAAAAGAAACCTTCAGCCACAAGTGGTGAGGCACACCTTTAATCCCAGCACTCGGGAGGCAGAGGCAGGCAGATCTCTGTGAGTTCGAGGCCAGCCTGGTTTACAGAGCTAGTTCCAGGGCAGCCAGGGCTACGTAGTGAGATCCTGTCCAAAAAGCAATCAATCAAAATCCAAGTCTTTTTTCCACTCCTGCATCATATATTATTGTAAGAGCATTAAGTGCTAAGTATTCCAGCAGCTTTGTTGTTGGAATAATAAAGCTTCTTATTTTTTAAAACTATCTTTATTTCACTTAGTGTTATTGTTGTACATGATGTATGTGTGGGAGTGCGTGCTATAGTCTGTGTGTACATGAGTATAGTTATAGTACAAGTCTATGGAGTCGGATCTCTCCTCCCACCTTCATATGAGTGTGTGTGTGTGTGTGTGTGTGTGTGTGTAAGACAATGTGAGCTAAGAGACGTTTGATTGTACATCTTTAAATATCAGTATTATTAATTGATACTGAGCATTAGCTGTGAGAGCACACTCAATGACAATGGCACGCAGTAACGTTTGAGGTGACAGATTCTGTCTTTGTAGGTGGTAGTAAAGCAGACAAACCTACCTAGAAGAACCAGTTGAGGGTTTTTAGAGTCACTAGGAACAAGAGCAAAGGGAACAGTAGATCCTGTAACTGTGACAAACTGGAAATATCAATGCTCTTCTTTCACTCGCCCACAGGGGCTGCGGTCAGCACTGCTCTGGCCCCAGAAAGTCCCTTCTGGATGGACAACGGCCTCGTCCTCAGAAGTTCTTTGGGAAGCTGAGCAATGGGGTGGGTGGCTATTGGTCGCTCTTGTGCCCCTGTTCTCTTTTGGCAGAGTGAGACTGGAAGAAGGCCGGCCGCCCAAACTACCAGCGATGCTTCCTACAATGGTTCTTTTCCTCTGCCCTTCCGTAGCCACTGGTGCTCTCTCTCACCCTCTTACAGCCCGTGAGAATAGGAGTCATTGGGCTCCTACTGCCTGATCCTATGTGTGGATGGGGTTTGGGGGGTGCATGGGTGCTCTGGCTTCCCCAGAAATGCGGCATTTCAAATCCTCAGCACTCGGGACATGTGGGCCAGTGCTGCAGAGATAGGGAGCTGGGAACTGAACGCCTGTCCTCTGGAAAAGCAGTACGTTTGTGTAAGCTCGGAACCGTGAGCCGTCTCTTCAAGGCTGAGCTCTGTGTTCCACTCCTTGGTCAGGTGCCAGCCAGCTATCATCTTCCTCTTCTTCAGCCTCAGCCTACATGTCATGGCATCTGCCTCATTTCTACCCCTAATGCCAATCAAGTTACTCATCACCCTGACTCAGGACCTCATCTGGTCTCCCTGCCCTGGGGGCTCCACCCACACCTCTCTATATATATATTTCTTACGATTCCACACAATTTTCTGCTGAGTTTCCCCAAAGCCTGGCTTTATTTGGAATTCCACTTTGCCATTCTATCATTGCACAGACTCTGCCACGGGGGCTAAACATAGACACAGGAGGCTGAGGCTGAGCATGGCTTAAAGGCTCAGCTTGTGACCCCAAGGACAGGAACATCAGCCCACAGCAATAAGTCACTTCCAACTCCATCACCAGGTTAAAACCAGCTGTGACGAAAGTCCAGAGGCTTCTGTTTGAAGAGGGGAGGGGAGAGATGGGAGGGGTGCACTGGGGGGATGGGAAGGCAGGTGAAGGGAGACAATCCCTGCACCACTGCCCATTTTGCTCTCCAGTGAAAACCTTCCCAGAAATGGAGCTCCAGTCAGGGCCGATCCCATACAGAGCAGGGTAGAATGCTGGACTTGGAGGAACCTGTCTGTGAACATGAAAACT
>NC_022013.1:27127119-27131916 GCF_000317375.1 Microtus ochrogaster
AGAGCAGGGTAGAATGCTGGACTTGGAGGAACCTGTCTGTGAACATGAAAACTGTCTCCGTCTCACTCCACAGAGTAGCAAGAGCCAGGAAGAGCTGGGAGGGGGCCGGACCCCACCCTCGGGTCATAGCGATCCATCAGAGAAGCCCTATGTCCTCTCTGTACTTCGATACCATCCCATATTAACACCGTCCACACACAGAGAGAATCAGTCCATTGTGTCCTGGGGAGGAAGCTGAGCTTCCAGATGGAGCTGTGATGAGAGAGGATCGCTTGCTACATTCCAGGAACAGGCCAGATCACTGAAGATTTCAACAGTTGAGGGAAACGGGCAGAGAGGAGGCTAATGAAATTCAGTCTCCCAAAGAGAACAGTTCAGCATTAAGGTAGAATTCAAATGGTGTGTTAATAGGTAGAATTGCGGCAAATAATGAGAAAGGAGCCCTCGGGCTGGATGTTGACACCTTGGGAGTCTAGCTGCCCACAGGGACCTTCCACGTGGAACGAGGAGTGATGGCTTCCCTGTAAATGGTCACATCTCATTTAGCACCTTGGTGCATCCCCGGGGTTGCTGCCCAGAAATAGCATCCAGCTAAGGAGAAAAAGAGAGAGAAAAGGAGGGGTTGCCATGGGGCACAGAAACGCAGTGTGATCACTTGTTTACTTGTCTGTTTTTTCGAGACTAGGTCTCACTCTGTAGCCCAGACATGCCTCTAACTTCAAATCCTCTGCCCCTGCCTATCCAGCTGGGACTAGAGGTATGTGCCCCACGGCGGTCACGGTATTTTCAGGAGGCATTTTCCACCATCCTCCTGATTGCAGTACAGAAGACTCACTCTTTGGTCTGAGTACTGGATAGAGACCCTATACTTTTTATGTTTTCGCTTCACTCTCGCACAAATGTGTCTCTTGTTGCTGGTATGTTTTGGTATAAGGCTTTTGGATTAATCACAGGGACAGCACATAGGATTTAAGCTGAGAATAAAAGAAAATGGACAGTCTCAGACACCCTGGACTGGCTTCAACTCTGAGCTCTGATCTTCTGCCTCCGTGTCCCAACTCTCCACTTACAGGCAGGTCTCACCATGCCTGGTTTGGGCATGGAGTAATTCTGAACTAACACGGACTTGAGCCCAGCCCGATATCTGCTTACTGCAGAATCAAGGTGGGTTCTAACTTCACAGTATCTGAGGTAGCTTTTTTTTTTTATTGAAAAAATTTCCGTCTCCTCCCCGCCTCCCATTCCCTCTCCCTCCTCCCACTCCTCTCCCCTCCCCCCCCACTCCTTTCCCCCTCCCTCTCCAGTCCGAAGAGCAGTCAGGATTCCCTGCCCTGTGGGAAGTCCAAGGTCCTTCCCCCTCCATCCAGGTCTAAGAAGGTGAGCATCCAAACTGGCTAGGCTCCCACAAAGCCTGTTCATGCAGTAGGATCAAAACCCAGTGCCATTGTCTTTGGCTTCTCATCAACCCTCATTGTCCCTGAGGTAGCTTTAAATCACACACAGACCTTCAATAGCCAAGACCAGTAAAAGCCTGGACAGAGTACTAGTAAGAAGGCCAAGACATATGAGTCAGGGGGGCACTAGAAGCTGGAATTCTGCCCCTTACTTTGCTGTTGGACTCTGGTTGTCTTATGGTTGGTAAATACATCGTGAACCCGTGTCCTAAGATCCGACTTTTATTTCACAGGCAACAAGAGCAGAGAAGGAGGAGGAAGAAATGCATTTGATCATGCACTGAGATGTTAGTTCTGATCTATTGGGTTAAATTATGTTTTAGAGCGGATCTCTCTTTCAATACAGATGCTATGAACTTGTAGCTTATGTTTTCATGGACAGCCTAGTCAAAGACTGGAATCAACTTCCAGGGAACTAGCGTGCTCTCCTCTCATGAAAGCTATGGGAGAACAACACCTGATATGCTGTGTGCTCGCCTCGATTTCATTTCTCAGGAATGTGACCCCGACTCCTCAGGCCAGCCGTTTCTCAGAGCGGCAGCTTGAGCTCAGTGACTGCTTGTGCCACTTAATCAAAACTCCCTAGAAACACAGCTGGGAGGACTGGAGGTCTGGGGAACAGACTGACTCCTTGTCTGTAATCTGTGAATTGAGAGAAATGCACACAGTTCATCTAAACCTACACCACGGCTTCTGATGGCACTGTGCACGCCCAGGACAGAAGTGACATCCCGTATTCATCTTTGTGCGCTGGAGGAAACTGAGGGAACGGGAGCGCAGAGAGAAAGAACACTGAGCCCTTTTGTTGCGCCTCAGACTGTTCCACGGGGACTTCTTGTCTGGATTTAAAAAAAAAAAACCTTATGTAAATGGGTAAAGGCTTATAGATGGCTGTGGCGTTATTCACAAAATGGGAAGATTGAAGAAGCCCCCGGTTTTCCCCTCTGCAAAAGCTGACACAATGCCCAATTCTGGCAATGCAGGTGGCTTCTTCCTTGGCAGCAGTCCTTTTAGAATTACTAGTAGGAGGAGAAATTATTAGACAGAGCCCCTTTCACGCTATTTCTTAAATGAGAAAGTAGACATATGAACGTACAATTCAAACCGTGATTCTAACCACAATACAACGTGCGCCACTGCAAGCACTTTCAGACATTCTAGACAAGGGCTGAAGTTTATAAGGAAATAAGATGGCAGGCTAGCTAGGGACAGCAGAATGCTTCACACACATTTCGTGCCCTCATTGGAATCATCTGAGGCTTCCTCCTACACCTGTTGACCAGGAAAGCAACTGGAGGCGTTTCCTTTGCCACCCAGAGCGAGCGATAGCACTTCTAACCGGAGGAGACAGCGATATCATCTTCAGTAGGATGTCAGACAGGGTCCTGGGTGTGTTTGGAAAGCACAGCAGGAAGAAGGTGCTAGAAGGCCACAGCTGGTCCTCAGACACACTTGCAGCTCAGGCGAGGTGCACTGACCGGGATCCAGGTGCAAGGAGAGAACACTGTTGTCCTTTGAGCTCCACACATTGATGGAGGCACGTGGCCTGCCACCATGCACACATGCATGCACACACACACATGCACAAAGAACAAGCTTTCAAGACCCAATTGCTCTTCCTACAGGAACTCATGGGAGACTTGGCGTCTCCTTTATGTAAAAAGGATGTTGCCTACTAAGCTGACCACACTTTTTAAATCTTACTAATTGGCCAGGTGGTGGTGGCCCATGTCTTTAATCCCAGCACTCCAACTTCAAAGCTGTCTTCCTCTCTGGTCCCTGAGTCCTCCAGTTCATTTGAGGAGAACAGTGCCATGAGCCCTGGGTGGAGGTCCTGGGTCAGGACCTGGGCGACCAACTTCAGAAACTACAGAGGAAAGCACTCTATGTGTGTGTGTGGATGTGGAGAGAGGGGAGAGAGAGAGAGAGAGAGAGAGAGAGAGAGAGAGAGAGAGAGAGATATCATGGCTCAAAGAGCAAAGGAGTGTTCTGCAACATCTCCTGGTCCCTGGGATCTTTTATTTATGTATTAAAAGGGATTACTGCTTGACACAGTTGCTCCTTTTAAAGTAGCAGGCAGTCCTGCTAAACGACTTCGATTGCTTCATTAAGAGCTCACAAAGATCTCATTAAAGTGGGAGTGGTGGTGCACACTTGTTTTTCCAACAGTTGGGAAGCTGAGACAGGAGAATTACCACAAGTTCCGACCAGCTTAGGCTACAGGGTGAGGCCCAGTCTCAGAAAATAAAAACCAAACAGAGCCTTTATCCAGCAGACCAGATCAAAAAGGACAAGCATGTAACAGCAAACCATTCGAAGCTGTCACACCATCAGAAAATACAAAAATCTAACAGTTTTGAACACATCTTCTTCACCTGTAGAGATTCGACCCTTTTAGTCACAGGAATCTGAGATCCAGAAAGTCTATGGAAACATCCATTCCAGGAAGGATGAGGAGCACAGACAGTGACCCTGGCGTCCTGATTATTAGGCATAAGGTACAAGGTGAGCTATTTGTGTGGAAACCCAGCCTCTTGCATCTGTAGAATAATTATTTATAGTCTCAAAAGGCTATTAATGAAGGTGAATCAATCTAGGCTTGTGTACAGCGTCACAGCCAGTCTCTATGTGGTTTCTTTCAGTTTGGCGCCATCTAGTGAAGTTTTTAAAAATTACTTCCTTTTATTTGGGGGGGGGGGTGGGTTACTGTGCAAATCGTTTTGTCTACTTGCTGAGCCAGGGTAGACTTCGACCAGGCTGGCCTTGAGCTTTACAACAACCTCCTGCATCTCTTTCTGGAGTTCTGGGATTACAGGACTCAACTATGCCTGTCTTTGGATAGGTTTTGCTCGGGTTAAGAGTTCATCGGTTTTCAGCCCAGTTGGTGTAGCAGCTTCTCCAAAGCCTCTTTGAGAAATTGCCTGAATGGGAGTCTTGACAGGGAGGGCAGAAGTAGGATGTAGGAAGTATCTGCTTCCTGTCGGCTACCGAGCACCGAGAAGCACACGCAAACGCTGCACTCGGAACGATGGGCCACTTCCAAATGGCTGAAAACAAAGTGCAAGCTAGCGGTGAGGGCGGAGGCAGGGGAATGATGGAGCGGGAATCATGGACCTGTCGAGTTATATTCATTTTGTAAATAGTGGAATTTGTATTAGTTAGTTTGGGAAGCATACATATACGTGTGTGCATGCAAAGAAAACCTGCATAAAAGTCTTTTGTTTGTTTTGTTTTTTGGGGTTTTTTTTGTTTTGTTTTTTGTTTTCGAGACAGGGTTTCTCTGTGGCTTTGGAGCCTGTCCTGGAACTAGCTCTGTAGACCAGGCTGGTCTCGAACTCACAGA
>NC_022013.1:27133146-27135046 GCF_000317375.1 Microtus ochrogaster
GGGAGGGGGAATGGAGTGGGGGGAGGGGGAGAGGAGGGGGAGGAGGGGGAGGGAAATGGGAAACGGGGAGGAGGCAGAAATTTTTTTCAACAACAAAAAAATAAAAAAAAATAAAAAATAAAAATAAAAAAAAAGAAATAGCACCTTGGCTTGTGTTCTCTCATCTGGATTGAACCCCTTTCATTTGCCTAGTTTAAGAGTCCTGGTCAAGCCTCCCCCACATGTATGCGAAGTGCCCCAAAACCTCTAGATGAGGTAATGAAATAAGATACAGCTGGAGCAGCTGGAAAGTATCTTACTTTTTCAGAGGAAAAAGATGTCAGAGATGGAGGAAAGATGGGGAAACTGATGTGGGAGGTCCTAGGGGAGATGGAGAAGACAAGGTGAAGGTGCAGGATGGCCTGAAGTAGCAGGGTACCTGTTTCTCTGCGGGGAGAACTAGATAAGGACTTAATGAAGGCTGCTTTGCCTCTGGGAGAGGAAGCTAAGGAAAACATATTAGAGCTATCTTGGTTCCTGACTATGTGAGTAGTTGATTTAGTTGTCATTGATAGGGTTCTTATGCTCCATGCGATGTGCCAAAGCTTACATACATTGTTCACTTTCATAGATATTCTAGTTTAATTCTCATAAATACCTAAGAATTAATTGTATTCAGCCAAAACATAACTAATTATGTTTATTGTGAAAGAATCATATTTTTTAAAAAATACTTCATGCATGTCTTGTAATTTGATCTTTTACTAGCAATCATTGATTTTCACTGATGTATTTATTATCTATTAATTTGAGGTCTAATGATGCATGTCTAGAACCTTAGAACTCAAGAGGTTGAGACAGAAGAAGCATAAGTTCCAAGGAATATCATAAATATATCATTTGATACATATAATATTTGGGGTAGATATGTGTATATATAAAGACTGTGAACATAAAAAGAATTGGCTTTATATATGCCACTACTGTCTGAAGGCACCTGCTGACTGCTGTTTGCACACCAGCCCACTTAGATCTCAGACACTGACTGCTGACAGCAACTCTTGAGCCGTGTGCAGACTAGGTACCAAAAAAACCAGAAACTCCCGTGGTGAGTGCTGATGAGAAAGAACGAGGTTATAAATGTTCCATTTTCACAGGATCATCCCAGGCTTCGTGTGCAGGGCTGGTGGCTCTGTGGGCCACAGAAGCACTGGCAGCAAATCCTGGAGCGCACAGGTCCTTGCGTCTTGTGCAGCACAGATGCTGAACTGAACACTTTCAGATCCCAGCTTTCAGGTGGCAAGCACGCCTGGGGAAGAGGCACGAACGTGTGGCCATGTGGCAATTTAGGCCCAAGAGGAAGACCCCTCTGGCAATAGTGGCTCTAATATGTCTACATTGTGTTTTCCTTGGCTGCCAGACCATTCCTCATAGCAGTACCTCAGGGGGCACCCTCACCACCTGCTCGCTGTACCCTAACCTGCTCTCTTCCAGTGGCTCTTTGGGTTCCCTGTTTTCCTTATTCCCCTCCCAGTCTAGCTGGGCTTCTGAATTAAGTCTGTGCTTATGTTACTAAATAGCAACAGAAGCAGCAGCAGCTGCCACCCCTGCCACTCCCAAGGGTAAGAGAAGTAAACCGATGACAGTGGGCCACTGGTCTTCTGTCTCTGTCTCCCAAAGCAGCTATTATTAAATGAGTCAAACTTGAAAATACAGTACTGTATATGTTGGAGGGGGCTGCTTGTTTGTCCCGGCTGCCCAGAACTGAAATAATAACACAGAAACTGTATTAATTAAAACACTGCTTACCCATTAGCTCTGACTTCTTATTGGCTAACTTTTACATCTTTTTTTTAAAAATATTTATTTATTTATTATGTATACAATGTTTTGTCTGTATGCCTGCAGGCCAGAAGAGGGC
>NC_022013.1:27135338-27141490 GCF_000317375.1 Microtus ochrogaster
ATTCAGTTTAGTCTTCCCTGCCTACCTAAGTTCTGTGCTACAAAGGCCCAAAGCAGCTTCTTTATTAATCAATGGTAGTCGCAGCATACAGAGGGGACTCCTACATCAGTGTAAACAGTTGCTCTGCTGGTAACAACAAACTCGTCCTAACCTGTCAGAGGCCTTCAGATTTTGGAAAAGGTGCCATACCCCCCCCCCACTCTGAGTCAGGGCGAATCTCTGTGAGTTTGAGGCCAGCCTACCCCCCCCCCACCCCGAGTCAGGGCGAATCTCTGTGAGTTTGAGGCCAGCCTACAGATGGAGTTCCAGGACAGGCTCCAAAGCTACAGAGAAACCCTGTCTCCAAAAACAAAACAAAAACAAACAAAAAAAAAGTTATTGTAACCTTTACTGCGACAGTTTTGGACTTTCAGCCATGTCACGAGCTAGTGGTCAGATCATTCACAAGTTTATAAGCACCAAACCTCGTTTCCTTATCTACAGACTGGGATAATGTTAATACTTCATAAGATTTTTTCAGGATTAAATATTTTAAACTCATCTAAGACACTTAGTCTATGTTTTCATTCAATGACTTGCGTATGAAATACCAGAAGTGCTATTATAATTAACGTGGGGGTACATGGTCATTCCCAGTAAGTTTTCTAGGTAAGAAGACCATGGCTTCTTCTTTAAACCCTCAGGTCTGAGCTCTAAACTCTAAGCACCGCTGTCGGGTTGAGTCCGGGGCAGGCGTGGGCCGTAGCCTAGGAGACAAGGGCGGGGCCTGTTTCCTGGTAGAAGCTGCTCTTCCGAGGGTGGAGAGGGCGAAGGCGCAGCCCTTGATGCTCGTCCAGCAGCCAATCAGGAGGTGAGGCGCGCATTCAAATCGCCGCCGCGGCGGGAGCCTGCTCTGGGAATTTGTGAGTGCTGAGGGTCTAGGAGAGAAGGGAGGCTCCGGGCTGAGAGCCCTGCGGTTGCTCGCCTAGCGGGACTGTGGGCTCAGAGCGCTGCGGCTGCTCGCCCAGCGGGCGGGGGTGCGCAGTGGGCGAGGCTCGGTCCCGGGCGAGGGGCGAGGGGCGCGGGGCGCGGGGCGCTCCGCTGTCCGTCCGGAAGCCGAGGGCAGCGCCGCGGAACATGCAGCGGTGGACTCGGTGGTGTCCAGGTACACTGTCACAGCCTGGTGTGTCTGCCGCAGTCGCCGGGAGCCTCGGCCTGTGGTCATGTCTGACTTTTCTTATCTTCCTTCCAGTCCTCTTCGAATTCTGATGGCGAAACCCCGCAAACAGAAACCATGTTGATTTGTGCAAAGAGCAAACGGCTTTTAGTTGGAGTGGGATTTTCAAGACCCAGGGATCTGTTCTTAATTTCCCTTCATAATGGGCGGGTTCTGTATTTTCCGTTGAAAGTTTAGCAGTGTATTCTTAATAGTCGGACTCTTTCCTTTTTTGTTGCTAACGATGTCTCTTCTGAAAAACCTTAAAAGACGTTTTAAAACGAGCTTCTGGTAATTTGTTCCTTGATTTGTAATAATGTCTAAAATAGCTTGAATCGGTGTCATTTTATAAGGTAGACTCGGGAACTCAGTTTTAAAGACTTTGTTTACATCCATTTAAGGAGCATGTTGAAGAGCCAGTTAGCAGACGGCAGTGTGCTTGCCCGCTGTTCTGTTTTAAATAGTGCCTGATAGATATTGTTGGCCTATCTTTACCTATATTGATGCACATGTCTGTCTAGTTTTTGCATAAAAAAACCCAGTCCATGTATCTAATTTGAGGGGAAGTGGCACCAATGACGTGGGCATTTACATGGTCAAGCTGGCCTTGAAAGTTCCATTCTCCCAGGTTAGCCACCCTGAGGCTGGAATGACAGGCCCAGGCCATCACACCTGGCTGCACATGCTTTTATAGTCTGTAATGCCTATGGCACTTCTTTGAGACGCCTGCCTCGTGACATCATATTTTTCTCCTTTGTTGGCATTCCTGTATTTAACATACATTAACAAATTTTCAGAATCCTTTGCTGCAGCTATGATTCGATGCTATGATTCCAAGCTGAGGATACTCAAAGCATGCTTCCATACACGTTGGGGGTTTCTCAAACCACTTGACTCTTTTGCCTTGAGATAAGTCACCTGTGAGCACCT
Source organism: Microtus ochrogaster (assembly GCF_000317375.1). Taxonomy (NCBI): domain Eukaryota; kingdom Metazoa; phylum Chordata; class Mammalia; order Rodentia; family Cricetidae; genus Microtus; species Microtus ochrogaster. Next base: position 27,137,464 of record NC_022013.1, read on the forward strand.
ACTAGCTGATAGGAAAAAGGCTGGAAGATCTTATCTTTGAAGTTTGCAGCATCTGTGGGTGCCTGGTAGAGAATGGAACCGTCAGTAAATATTTGTTGAGTCATGAGTGAAAGCCTTTTGAGGGCGGAGAATAGTCCAACGCTGTGTGGAGGGGAAGCGGGAGGTAGAGGCTGTGACTTAGTCCAGTGCTTACCTCTGAGAATTCACTTCTAGAGTGGGAGAACCTCTCTATTTGGAAAGTTTGTAGTAACCGTTTCTTTTTTCTTTTTTGTAGTTGATCAGATATTTTTGGAAACTGAAAATTACAAGATGCCCAGTGATCAAACAAGCGTCCAAAGAACTTAGACTCTTCACTTCCTTTTTAGAATAACTTGCTGCCAAGATGTCAGTAAGAACTTGGAATAATGGACACAACCGCGGTGGCCTGGAAGGCTACCAGAAGACCTCATCGCCAATTGGCCTCACCCACAGCAGCCGACTTAAAGTGCACTTGAAGTCAAACACGTCAGAGTGTGAAAATCGTGACCCACTGTTGAGCGCTGGAAGCAAACCCAGAGACATAAATAGCACTTACGTTATCTCTGCCTGTAAAAAAGAAAGTGAGATGCCTGTTACCCCTGACTCCAGTAGACTGACCCTTCAGAGAAGGGCTACTTGGAACAAAGAATCGTCTTTACTTGGTAGTGAGTTGGGAGACACTACTAAAAAAACAGCAGATACAAGTCTTAGGCTACAACATCGCCAATCGAAAACAGGTTTTGTGGGAAAGATGGAAACGACTTACACGGTGGGTGGTGACACAGAAAACAGCCGCGCTCCACAGGCCACTAGGACGAAAGCAGAACTTGTAAGTAACAACACGCGTGCCGTGTCGTCTGTAGTTTCCGGGGAAGGCTCAAATGACATTGGAGTGATGGTTGGTGAAAAACACACAGATGCATTTCCTGCCCTCAGTTCCGTAAATGAAAGGGGGGCAGTTAAGAACTCAAACAGCAGAGCGCCTGGGGGTCCCCAGTGTCAAGCTGGTGTTGTGAGATCAGGTCACCTAGCGGAGAAACCGGTGGTGGTGGCGAGCAAGCTGGATGTCCAAGTGTCAGGAGCAGGAGACTCACACCATGGAAATACTGTGAAGGACATTGTAAAAAATGTCAATAAATTTGGAAGCTTAGAAACAAGGACTCCAGGGAAATGCGTTCCAGAACCCAGACTGGCGCCAAGGCGTGACCTGCCTCCACCGAAAAGCCCAGCTCTCTCAACCCTGAAAAACAGGATGGCAAGCCCTCAGGTGAAACCCAGGTCCAAAAGTTCTCTTCTGGCAAATAAAAGGGAACGATCCCAAGAACGCACACTCCCTCCAGAAGAAAAATCCGCAGTTCAGAATACCTTCACAGAAGCAGACTCCTTCAGAGTAGAAAACAGCCAAGTGACGGTGGCCGTGCGGGTGAGGCCTTTCAGCAAACGGTATGTAAGTCAGTCCTACGCTGTGACGTGTCCTTAATTCCGCTCTGCTGGTAAAGCCAGGGTAGTAGTCATGTCTTTAAAGTTGGCATTTTCCAGCATTGCTGGGAGTTGAACCCAAGGCCTCATGTACACTGGTGGTTGCTCTAGCACAGAGCCACATCTCTAGCCCACCAATGTTTAGGCTTAGTTGTAGTATATTGATTATTTTTAAGGTAGACCACAAAAATTAAAGGCTATTTTGTATCCGTGCTTTAGATGTATTGCTTTCAGAAGCGGAGCCAGACGTAATTGTGTACACCTTTAATCCCAGCATTTGGAAGGTGGAGGCAGATGGATCTTGGAATTCAAAGTCTGCCTGGTTTACAGGACAAATTACAGGCTAGCCAAGGCTACAGAGTGAGGCCTGGTCCTAAGGGGTTGTTGCTGAGTGAGTCATTGAATTCTCTAATGCAATCTCCTTTCAAATCCATGATTTGTGGTGCTTGGGAATATCTACCTTTCCTTTAAAAAGAGCCACACCAGCTCATAGCTTCCTCAGAGAGAACTTCCCCAAAATGTCCAGAATGGCGATGTCAGCAGCATCACCTGCGTTTGGTATGGAGTGGTGAAAACCGCAGAGGCTTATCACACCTGATTCTAACGGCATGGAGTATTTCCCTGAAGGTGATTGTGGTTGCCATAGTCACAGATTAATGATACGAAAGTCAGCTGAGTCTGGGGGCCATGCCTTTAATCCCAGCACTCACAGATGGAGCCCTAAATTCAAGGCATTTTAAATATCCTAAGGGAGGCCAGTAAACTTGTCCCAGGATCCTTCGATAGTGTGACGGGTATCTAAGTGACCGAGAAGGGGGTATGGTGATGCTGTTTCTGTAAAGGAACCCAGAGTTTGAACTGAAAGACTCAGCAGGTAGAGGTAAGGTCATAAGTTCTGCAAAGAACTTCTTAGCAAAAATGGTGTGGCCATAAGGGGAAGGGAGTGCTGGTGAGTTGATCTGAGAACGTCAAGGAGCCAATGAAAGCTTCAGAGTCGTGGAAGGAAGAGAGACAACAGAAAGAGAGCTGGGGGGCTGGAGAGATGGCTCAGTGGTTAAGAGCATTGCCTGCTCTTCCAAAGGTCCTGAGTTCAATTCCCAGCAACCACATGGTGGCTCACAACCATCTTTAAAGAGGTCTGGTGCCCTCTTCTGGCCTGCAGACAAGCACACAGACAGAATATTGTATACACAATAAATAAATAAATATTTAAAAAAAAAAAAAAAGAAAGAAAGAGAGCTGGGACCAACCTCACGAGGGAGGACTCCAGCTGGAAGAACCTGGGAGTAATGGACCAGGTGCCCGGCTCCAGGCTCATCGGAGAAGCTCTGAGAGCTGGGGGTGGGAGGGAGTGGCTATCGTCAGATTGATGAGACAGATGGTTTGGAGGATAAACTAGATTTTAAAGCTGATTCTTGGGGAAAAGAGTGGGAAGGGGAAGAGACTGACATCTGGACAGGTGATGGTGTTCTTTTACTGAGTGGGGATTTTGTAAGTCTGGAATAGAAGGAAGGTGAATGAGGGAATCTCAGGACCATTGTATGGAAAGAGTGACAGCCAGAAGACTCTTCATATTTAAATTTGTCTTACTCCAGGTTCATTGAAATTGTATTCAGGTTTTATACCAGCTCTATATAGTTTTTTCTCCCATCCTTTTTTATAGAATAAAAACACATTTCTTGATTTGAATTGAAACATATACATAGGATAGGAACTTTCTATAATTTTTCCATAGGAAGCTTTAAAAATTGGTTTGCTGACCAAGGAATTTGAAATTGCGTTTCGCCTTGAGTAGCTGCACAGCATACATTTTGGAAACCCACTGACCTTGACTTCCTGATGTTCTACGTAAAACTAAAGAATTGTCTCGCCCTGAAGGAGTGATGACCTTAAGCTTCGAGGGGCCTTTCTTGTGTTCTGTGGAGATGGCATTCATATTAACGACAGGTACTTTCTCTGTCTTCTTTGCTCTGTGTGCTTCTTTTCAAAGAGAGAAGATGGAGAAAGCATCCCAGGTTGTCTTCAGGAATGGGGAAGAAATAACCGTGGAGCATCCCGATATGAAACAAGTTTATAGCTTTGTCTATGATGTTTCGTTTTGGTCTTTTGATGAGGGTCACCCTGGCTATGCTGGCCAGACGACTGTGTACAAGACGCTGGCAGCGCCGCTCCTCCAGAGAGCTTTCGAAGGCTATAACACCTGCCTCTTTGCTTATGGCCAGACTGGCTCTGGGAAGTCCTATACGTAAGTGATATCGATCATGCAACTATTGAAAAAGGCTACATTTTCTTTTGTTAGAAGCATCATGGTTGTAGAAAGAATACGTTTTTTTTAATTAAATTTTTTAGAATTTATAGTATGTATGCATATAATGTGTGTGCATGGGCGCATGTGCCATGCGTATTTGTGCCATGGGCATTTGTGCCATGGGCATATGTGCCATGCATATTTGTGCATGAGTGCATGTACTGTGGCGTATTTGTGCATGGGCTCATGTGCCATGGCATATGTATGCATGGGTGCATGTGC
>NC_022013.1:27141590-27175351 GCF_000317375.1 Microtus ochrogaster
TGTGGCGTATTTGTGCATGGGCTCATGTGCCATGGCATATGTATGCATGGGTGCATGTGCCATGCATATTTGTGCATGAGTGCATGTGCCGTGGCGTATTTGTGCATGGGCTCATGTGCTGTGGCATATGTATGCATGGGTGCATGTGCCGTGTGTATTTGTGCATGTGCCATGCGTATTTGTGGAAGTTAGAGGCCAGCTTTGTGCAGTTGGTTCTTCTGCCTTTATATAGGTTCTGGGAATTGACCTCGGGTCACCGGGCTTGCCTACCAAGTGCCTTTTTGCCTTGTTGAGCCATCTTGCCTGCCAAAGATTATAGTTTTGACATTGTACAGATTTGGGCTCAAGTCTCATCCGTATTCTATATACAGACTAGATCTGTATACTTAGCCTGACACTTGACTCTCTAGGCTTTACTTTACAAGGTAAATTACCTCTGTTTTGCTATAACTTAGATGATTTTTTTTTATTTTCTTTTTTATGTGTATGGGTGTTTTGCCTGCATTCATGTCTGTATACCACATGCATACCAGGTACCCAAGGAGGCCAGAAGAGGGTGTCAGATTACCTGGAACTGAAGTTATTAATGGTTGGGAGCCACCATGTTTGTTCTGGGAATTGAACTCAGGACCTTTGGAAGAACAGCTAGGGCTCTTAACCACTGTGCCGTCTTTCCAGCCCTAACTTACATTTTTTTTATAAAGTGAAATTCAAAGAGGAGTGTGTGTGTGTGTGTGTGTGTATATATGTATGTATGTGTGAGTGTATACTATGAGAACTGATAGTAAGGCATCTTAGTCTCTCATGTTTGGCACATCAAAGATTTCAATCTTTCTTGTATTAACCTGTATGAGCAACTGTGAAGTTACTAGATAAAAACATGACTAGAAATTTTGGCCATACACAAATACCTGGTTTTATTAAGGATATTTTAATATAGATTTTAAGCAGGAGGATTAGAAGAAGGATGCTCAGAAGGAAGGACAAGACACTCAGGAGCACAGGTGTGGACATAAGACATGGTGCAGTACGGTAACTATGGTAATTGGAGTTGCTGACAATAAATTGTATATTTCAAAAAATGCTCAGAAATTTTGGTTAGTTCAGTATAATAAAATGATCAATACTGAAGTTTTATGCTTTACCAATTACTCTGCCCTGCCCATTCTACATTTTATTTAGGTATTTAAATATACCACTGTATCCCATTAATGTGTACAATTACTCTGTCAACTCAAAATCTTAAAACAGTATTAAAGGTAGAGAGAGCATCCTGTGAATGGTAGCTACAACAATATTTCCTGTCCTGAAGGAAACAGTTAGAATTTTAATTGACATCAATGACAGTCTTTGCTTGTACTGTCTTGCAGTAACCCTTTCCATTCCTGACATTCCCATTTTAAAGGCTGACTTGCTGTTTAACGGGGTTAAGTATCTTATGTGAGGTCGTGGGGCTAACCCAGCAGTCTATAAACTGGGTCTGCGGGCTCACACCTGCAATCTGAGAACGTGGGAGGTGGAGGCAGGAGAGTCAGAAGTTCAAGACCTGCTTGGGACAGTATCTTAGATAGAGCCTTTGCCTAGAATACGTGAGAATCTAGGTTCAATTCCCAGTCCACCCCCACTCCTCCCAACAAAAGAAATTCAAGGCTGTGTAGTGATTTTGAGGCCAGCTGGGATACATGAGACTCTGACTTGAAGTAAGATTTAGATGGGGCTGATTTGGTTCCAGAGTCTAGATTCTTAGGTGTTAGCAGTGGAATTGTGTGTTCACTGTTCCCTTTCCAGACCATTTCTCCTAAAAGATTTTTTTTTTTTTTAGGATTTCCAAAACTAATCAGTGTCACTTCCTTCTTGTTCATAATGTATTTCTAGGATGATGGGACTTAATGAAGAACCAGGAATAATTCCGAGATTTTGTGAAGATCTTTTTGCTCAAGTAGCCAAAAAACAAACCTCGGAGGTATGTACAAATTCAAATCACAATCGTAACCGCGAGACCCATTACACGGTCTAAAAGATGGTGTTCTTGGCTCCAGATCACCCTTGTTTGGTGTAGTATGGAGACGGAGGGGAAAGGAGGTCCCAAATGAGAAAAAGTTCTTCCTGGTGGGCAGTGGTAGAGGACTAATCTCTGGTCTCTCTCTTCTCTTGTGCTTTGCATTGTAGCTCGTGCTACCTTTGAATTCTCAGTCCCTCTGCCCTTGCCTCCTGAGTGCTGGGACTCCCGGTGGGACACCTTGCCTGGCTCCTTTCCTTGCTTCTCTCCTTTTGTGCTGCGTAGCGGCTGACAGGGTGGCAGTTAGGTGCTCATATGTGTCTCTGTATTCCGGTAGGTGCACAGACTGAGCTGAACACAGCAGGCAATGCTTGGACAACTTGAAACAAAGGGTAGTGAAGCCAGCTAGGAACCAGACTCAGCCTTAAAAGCCAGGCCTTGCTAGCCACACTACAACTAAATAGTCCGCTGGCTTCTTGTTTCACTTACTCGTTTTGCCTTCAGGAAGGATCTGCTGAGCACCTGCCATTGCTTGTTAATATAATGGACTAGCTTTGTGTCAAAGTCAATTGATCGTGAGACTCATCAGGGAACTGATGGGAGCCGGCATATGTGTCTTACAAATCTCTCCTGGAGATTCCTTATCAGTTGCTCTGGAGTGCAGCCTAAGAATTTCTAGTTTCTATACCTGCATAAGGGAAACTGTTATACTAGGTTTGGGGACATAAGGTCTCTATAGTCAAGAGAAACAGAAAAGGTGGACCAGTGAACAGCCAAGTATAATCAATTACATGCTAAGTCTATTCAAGCAAGCACTGTGTTGTTACATTGTATTACCTTTTTCTGTTATATTATAACACAATAGCAAAGGTAAATTTGTAAAAATAAAGTTTCTCACAGTGCTGGAATCTGGAAGCCCAATATCAAGGCACTGTCACAGTGTGGACTTTCTTACATCATAACATGACAAGGTGTGTAGGCTTGGGTCTTAAAGCCATCAATCCTATCATTGGGTCTTACCCTGAGGACCATACCCGTCCCTAATTGCCTCCAAATAGTGTGCACATGAGAATTTGGGTTATTTGGTTGTCCCACAAAATATTAACTTTTGGGGGATGCATTCAAAGCACAGCAAGCAGGAACGTGAGGGAACTGGAGACAAGTTTTCTTAGCAGGGGGAGCAACTGTTCTCGCTTTTGAAGGACATATTCTGGTTATTGGCTTGGGGAGGAAAAGCAGGAAAGGCATCCAAGCAGAGGACGAGCAGGCACAAAGATGAGAATGAAGAGAAAATAGGGAGCCTTTGAGAATTTGTAAATTGTTTACTCCAGTTTGAGTGGAATTTGATGGTGGAGAGTGGCCAGAGATGGATGAAACCAGAGGGGCATAAGTAGACTTCATAAACTCGTGCACCTATAGACTGTGCTCCATATATTCCCTGAGCCTAGGAAGGGATGGTGATGTACCTGTCCCATCCTGTTCAGGGCCAAGAACACCACTGTCTCTTGTTCTCAGTGTTTTGCTTAGTTATGAGTGTCTGTATTAATTGTTGTCCACTGCAGTAAGGATCTTCTTTGGTGAAGTCTGGGCACAGCACTAATCCGTGGGTATAAACATGAGAATTTAGAAGGTAGTTTGACAACATGACTAGGAAGCAGCAGTAAAAGGTTCACCCCAGTACCTATGACCTCCCCAGGCATACCCTTGACTAAGTGTATGGATCCAGGCACAAGTTCTCTGCTGGAGAGCAGACATCAAATCCAACCACAAAACAGTTGATTACTCCGATACCAGTCTTGCCATTATTGTACCAGAGGGTCAGCTTGTCTGGGAGGGCATCACTTAGCTCTCCAGATTCGCGCTGAGAAAGACTTGGTGAGTTTACCCAGTCCTACCTTGGCTTCTCCGTGTAGCTAGCTGTGTGGGATCCTCAGCAGTAAGGGTTTGCCGTCTAGTTCTGGTAGGAAGCTAAGAGCAATGGCCAGGGCCTGTATGCTTTGGGGGCCTTTGATACTTTCCCATCCAATAGCTTGCAGGGAGGCCTCTCACACCTGGCCTCAAGACTTTTGTTTAATAGTCCATGGCTTCTGGGAGGAACATTATTCATCCATGGAATATACCCCCATTCACTCTTTTTATTATAATTTTAATAAGCTCATAAAACAATTTCCATATGGCCTTTTTATATCGCCTTAGTTTAATTGCCCCTCCTTCTTCTCCTTTTCCTCTCCTCTCAGGCTTAGACCTGATCATGTTTATAATCATTTTCTCTACCCCCATTTCTCATGTCCAGTATCCTACTGTCCTCCCTTCATTCATTATAATATTTTCCTGTACATTTCTTATTTTATGTTTATAGCTGAATTAAATTCCATTGTGTTTATTTACCACATTCTCATTATCCATTCATGTATGGATGGACATCTAACCTGATTCTATTTCCTTGTCTTGTAAGTAGAGCCACAGGGAACATGGGGTGCAGCTGTCTGTAGAGTACAGTCTTCTGGACATATGCCCAGGCGTGGTACAGCTGGGTCATGTGGCAGTTTCATGTTTAGCCTTTTGCTATCCTGGAGCTTTCTCTGTAGATCTGGCTGCCTCGAAGTTGGTGAGATCCACTTGCCTCTGCCTTCTGAGTTGTACCGTCACACCCAGCTGTCCTAGAACTCACTTGGTGGACCAGGCTGACCTTGAACTAAGAGATTTGTTTGCCTCTCTCCAAGAGCTGGAATTAAAGGCACTACCACCATCTACACTTTTAGCTTTCTGAGAAACCTCCACACTGGTTTCCATAGTGGCTCTAATCCCTTGCCAACAGTAATGGATCCTGTTTCCCCACACCCTTGCCATCATTGTTTTTTGAATAGTAGCCGTTCTAACTGGAGTAAGATGGGGTCTCAGGTTAGTGTTTTTCATTTCCTTTTGTCTAATGGTGTTGAGCACTTAAGAGAAAGAACATTTGTATTCTTTCTCTTGAGAGCGTCTATTCAGCTCTATAACTTTTTTTTTAATCAGATTGTTTACTTTCTTGGCTTAGTTTTTTAAATTCCATATATATTTTATACATGAATTCTCTGTCAGATTTTCTCCCATTACTTTGACTGTTAATTTTCTATTAGAGAGTATCTTGATTTCTCTGCAGTGGGACCTTTCTGGGGAAGGCCTTATCCTTAGCAACAAGCTAACACCGTACACATGGTAGGTGAGTACTTAGATGCTTAGGCTTAAATTGAACTTTATCTAGACATTAACTGGAAAAAATGCAAAAACTTGTTTCAAGGAGATAAAATTCACAATACATTTTAAACCATTTTTGTGTACAGTTTGGTGGTGCATTTTTTAAAAATAATCATTTACTTATTGTGGAAGCAGATGTGTCACAGGTGCTCGTGGAGGTCAGAAGACAGCTTGTGGGGAGTCTGTTCTCTCTTCTACTGTGTGGGTCCCAAAGATCAAATTCTGATCATCAGGCTAGGCAGCAAACATCCTTTCCTAGTGCTCTACCTCACAGCTCCCCATGCTAAATTCTTAACACAGTCTCTATGCAGTTCCCAAAGCTTCCACTGCTCCCAAAGAAGACTTTGAACATATTAAATTGTCATGTCCATTTACTGTTTCCAAACTCTGGCAGTTACTAATCTGCTTATGTCTCTCTGAATTTGCCTGCTTTGAAAATTTCATATAAATGGAATGATATGCTGTATAGCCTGTCTGTCTGGTTTCTTTCACTTAGCATTATTTGTTGGAGGTAATCTGTGTTATAGCAAAGTATCAATCAGTACTTCACTCTTTTGATGGCTGAATAATAATAATACAAAAGGCTGTTTATATCTGTTATGTTGCTATAAACATTGGTATACAAATTTTTGTTTGAATCCTCTGTATTCTTTTGAATGTGTAAGAGCAGAAATGTGAGCATTGAGCTAAATTTGTGCCTAACCTTTGAGGAACTTTTTATCCACGGTGGCTTTATCATCTTATATTTCTACCAGCAATGGAAGAGGATTTCAGTCTCTTTGCATCCTCATCAATACTTGTCATTTTATATATTTATGTGTATGAGTGTTTGCTGCATTTGCTGCTGTCCTTAGATGCCAGGGAGGGCATTGGGTCCACCATAGCTAGAGTTATGGGTGGCTGTAAGATGGGAACGGAATCTAGGTTCTCTGCAAGAGCAGCCAATGCTCTTCACACTGAGCCATTACTCCGGCCCCGTTTATTACTGCTGTTGTTTATGGCCACCCTTATGCAGTGCTTTCCCACTGTGGTTTTGATTGACATTTCCCGCTAACAGTGATGCTAATCCTCTTTGTGTGCTCGTTTGCCGTTTGTGTATGGTTTTTAGAGCAATGTTTGTTCAAGTTCTTTGCCTGATTTTTTAATTATATCTTTTATGTTGGTGATAAAAGTCCTTAATGTATCCCAGATCTGTATCCATAATAGGCGTATGATTTACAAAAATGCAAGGAATTTTAGAGTAAATTGGATGCATTGTTTCTTTCCATTTAGGTCAGCTACCATCTTGAAATGAGCTTCTTTGAAGTTTATAATGAGAAGATTCACGACCTTCTGGTCTGTAAAGGTGAAAATGGGCAGCGAAAACAACCAGTAAGAGCCAAATCACTTTTACTGCATTTGTTTACTTGTTTATGGGGGAGAGTGGCACCTGTGTCTGCCACTGTGTACATGAGGAAGTCTGGACAGCTTGCTGGAATCCATTCTCTCCTTCTGCCATGTGGGTTCCAGAGGCTGAACTCAGGTCCTTGGGCTTGGTGGCAAGTGCCCTTATCCACTGAGCCATCTCTCAAATGATTTTTTAAATGTGTGTGTGTGTGTGTGTGTGTGTATGTGTGTATGTGTGTGTGTGTGTATGTGTGTGTATGTGTGTATGTGTGTGTGATGTATGTGTGTGTATGTGTGTGTGTGTATGTGTGTGTGTGTGTATGTGTGTGTGTGTATGTGTGTGTGTGTATGTATGTGTGTGTGTGTATGTGTGTGTGTGTGTGTGTATGTGTGTGTGTGTATGTGTGTGTGTATGTGTGTATGTGTGTGTATGTGTGTGTGTGTCGTGGTGTGTGTATGTGTGTGTGTGTGTCGTGGTGTGTGTATGTGTGTGTGTATATGTGTATGTGTGTGTGTATATGTGTATATGTGTGTGTATATGTGTATATGTGTGTGTATGTGTATATATATGTGTGTGTGTGTGTGTCGTGGTGTGGGTATCTGAAGATAAGAGGACAATCTTACAGAGTCCATTTCTCCTTCCACTGTGTATTCTGGGGATCAGACTCTTTATCAGGCTTGGGGACAATCACTTTATCTGCTGATCCATCTCACCTGATCTAACTAATTTATCATTTATTTTTATTTCCGTCTGTATAACTGTATGCTTTTGTGGGTTCTCTGGAGAACATGGCTTTGATTTTTTACAAAAATGCTTCCATGTGATAAATGCCTGGGATCTCCAGATTAACTATGCTGGTATCCAGCAGTATCTGAACATTAGCACAAGTGGGAATTTAACTAGCTAAAGCTTAACTTATTTTTAAATTTTAATCAAGTAGCCAGGCATGGAGGAGCAAGCATGATAGATTTCTGAGATCAAGGTTAGCCTGGTCTACAGAGTGGGGTCCAGGACAGCCAGGGCTATGCCCTAAACCATAACACCCTGTCTCAAAAAACAAGTAAATAAATCATAATGAAATATTATCTAAAGGTTAAAAATAAAATATCTATCCCAGGATTTATTAAGACTGTGTGAGTCAAATATGAAATGTCTAATAGTTTGTAAGCCAAAAGAATCTAAAAGTTTTAAAAATTGTATTCTTCTAGAACAGCTGTTCTCAACATGTGGGTCACAACCCCTTTGTGGGTCAAATAACCCTTTTAGAGGGGTCACATATCAGATATCATACATATCAGATATGATTTAACAGTAAAATCAGAGTTTATGAAGTAGCAATGAATATTATTTTATGGGTGGATATCACCACAACATGATGGATTATTTGCATTTTGAAAATGCATGTGTGTGTATGTATGTGTGTGTGTATGTGTGTGTGTATGTGCATGTGTGTGTATGTGTGTGTGTATGTGTGTGTGTCTATGTGTGCATGTGCATGTGTGTCTGCCTGCATGTGGAGGCCAGAGAAAGCCTCAAATATTATCCTCAGAATATTGTCCACCTTCTTTGAGACAGGCTGTTCATTGGTCTAGAGCTCACCAGTTAGGGCAGATTGGCTGCTTAGTGAGCCTCCTGCCTCCACTTCCCCAGTGCTGGGATTGATTATAAGCATGTGTGCCATTGTGACAGACATTTTCTTTTCTTTTTTTTTAATTGATTTTTATTGAGCTCTACATTTTTCTCTGCTCCCCTCCTTGCTTCACCCCTCCCCTTCAACCCTCTCCCAAGGTCCCCAGGCTCCCAATTTACTCAGGAGATCAGTGACAGCCATTTTCATCTGGGTCACCCGGCTTGAATCCCGTCTTTTCCGTTATGAGGCAAACACTTTATTGAGTTAGTACCTTAGCCTCTATTTATTTGATTTTTGTTGTTTTGTTTTTTAAGACAGGGTTTCTATGTGTAGCTTTGGTGACTTTCTTAGAACTCGCTCTGTAGACCAGGTTGGCTTCCAACTCACAGAGATTCTCCTGCCTCTGCTGTGGGGACGCTATTCCTCCTACATAACATTTCTAATCCACACTCCCCCTACCCTGAAACATATGACTTTGTGTGACTTACAACAGATGCCCAACATGTGGCTTATGACAGATGGCTGCCCACAAAGTGTTGGTAGGAGGAACAGATAAATGAAAGAAACACAGAGACATATGATAATACCAGGAGGGCAACTCAGTCAATACTGAATCCACCCCCATTTATTTTCCATATGCTTATATACCTCAATACAAAGAGGGGGGGGGGAATATTTATTTATTTATTTATTTATTTATTTATTTATTTATTTATTTAGTATACAGTATTCTTTCTGCATTATGCCTGCAGGCCAGAAGAGGGCACCAGACCTCATTACAGATGGTTGTGAGCCACCATGGGGTTGCTGGGAATTGAACTCAGGGCCTTTGGAAGAGCAGGCAATGCTCTTAACCTCTGAGCCATCTCTCCAGCCAGAAAGACTTCTTTTGAAAAAAATGACACAGAAGACATTCAAAACAGTTACTTCCTTTAATACTCAAGCCACATTTCTGGAGTTAAGCATTCTAATGTTTTGGGCAGGATAAGCAGCAAACACACCCTAGACCAAGTATTCTATAGGCAGCCACTCCCTATGGCAAACCTCCTGTAGGCTTGAATTCTCTAACATTTAGTCAGGGCGGAGCAGATCCACCTCTATGGGCCATCTACTGTCCAAAACACCAAGTAACCACACCCTAGGTCAGGATATCTTGTTTGTGACCTGTTGTCAGCAACTTTGGTAGAGAGCTCAAACTCTCTGATCTTTAGTCAAGGTGGAGCAGGACTCATAACTGTGGGTCCCTACACTCTGCCTCCTGAGTGCTGGGACTAAAGGCGTGTGCCACCACCTCCTGGCTTATTTGATGTTTTGTAGATCATCTGTGAAACAGATTTCAGCTAAAATAACAAAACAAAACTGTAGAGTTAGAATTGGAGTTTTAATTTTATGAAGGCCCTCTCAACACAAGAAATGAAAATCTAAAATCACTTTCTTTGCCCAATGTTATGATGTTTACCATTGATAACATTGAGAAACTTAAAATGGCATTTTCTCCAATGATTTCTATGCATTTTTAAATTTCTGAATAAAGTTTAAAATATAAGTGAAAATTTTAATATCTGAAGTTTATAATGAATTTGTTTTAGAGAGACTTAAAAGCATATATAATAGCTACTGCAGAATTTAACTTAAGAATAAAGAGTAAGACATGAACAGGCTGTATATTATGCGACTTACAAATATTTCTGGTGTTGATGTTTCTTAGTGTCCTAGAGATTTTGTCAGAACCTTTGTATTTCTTTCTGAATAGAGTAGAGATAAATCTCTATCTCAAACTTGATATAAAAAAAGATTCAGCAAAAAATAGTTTCCATGAATTTGAAAAAGAACAAGGGGTATAAATAGAAGGGTTTGGAGGGAAGAAAGGGACAGGGAAATGGTTTAATTATAATCTTAAATAATAAAAGAAATATTTTTAAAAGAAGAAAACATAAATTTCAAAAATAGTTGATATCTTTCCACTGGAACAAATAATAACCTCATAGATTAAAAAATAACACAACAGTAGTTAATATTTGTTAATTTTTCAAAAATGTAGATTCAAGTTAAAGAGTAAATAAAAAAGATTCAGAATTGTATTTCCTACTAAATATTTGTTCCATCCTTAAAGATGTAATGTTTCTTTCTCCAGCTGAGAGTGAGGGAGCATCCTGTTTCTGGACCGTACGTTGAAGCTCTGTCGATGTAAGTGTCTGCTCAGGCAGTGCGAGGGGAGGGGAAGCAGATGACTGGAGAGCATGCTTGCCCATGGGCCTTATCACACTGCTATAATCTGAGTATTAAATGCAGATTCCCTTCTTGTTCTCATCTTTCCCCCATCAGCTTAGGATCTTTGTGTTCCAATTTAGGCTGAGTGAAGAGTTTTACACCCGCCAACAGTAATTCCCTCTCTTTTGGCTTGTTCTTTTTGTTAAGGAAAAGAAAAGTGGTTTAATATACATTCAGCTCTGTTGAGTAACTGAATTGTATTGGATGTGTGAACCCACATCCATGCATGTGTGTTGTGTATGCCCATACGCAGTGGAATATTATAATGTTAAGATTCCAACGTGCTTTACTGGGGAAAAAAATCATAATTCCTGGTAAAATTTAAGGCATTACCATATCTGTCTCTTAAGAAATTATTAAAGAAAAATTAGTATAATAATGTTTGTGAATTAGTTTATTATGATTGTTAAAGAGTCATTAATCAAAGATTGTTAATTTATCAGAACATGAGTAAAATCAGTAAAATTGTTTTTGTCTTTTTTAAAAAAATAGGAATGTTGTCAGTTCTTACTCTGATATTCAGGTAAGATTGATTATATCTTATCTCATTTTAACTAGACAGAGCATGATCATAAACATTTATGAGACAGGTTCTCCTAAATTGTCATGAGCGAAAGGAAAATCTTGTGAACTGAATCTGCTTGTTAAGCTTTAACCAAACTAGTTGATTTTCTCAATTAAAACACTGAACAACAGTGTCACTTTAGAAGATGAGAAAAAGCTTCCTAAGGGCATTATTTTCCGGTGCAGATTTCCGTGAAGGAAACAAGAAAAAAAAAAAAGGAGGCAAAGGCCTTGCAAATTGTTAGAAGATAAACAGTAATTTCTTTTTATAAATTAATTAAGCATTTGCGGAAGTTACAAATGTACATAAGAATCAACTGTACTTTCTTTTTTTTGTTACTTAATTTTTTTCGAATAAATCATGGTAGTCTTGCCTGGCCTGCATCTTTCTTCTCAGAGTTGGCTGGAACTGGGGAATAAGCAAAGAGCAACGGCGGCTACCGGCATGAACGATAAAAGCTCCCGGTCCCACTCAGTTTTCACCCTGGTGATGACCCAGACCAAGGTACTTTTATTGTAATCTAATTGCATTTTTTCATTAAAATATAATTGCATTGTTTACCCCCTTCCCTTTCCTTCCTTCAGTCCCTCCCATGTTATCCCCACCTTGCTCTTTCTCAGATTCATGACCTCTTTTCCTTTGTTATTACATGCCTACACACACACACACACACACACACACACACAATTTGTAAGTATATGATTTTAGAGCTGACCACTTGGTACTGGATAAGACTAATTCTCCCCTTCTCAGCCTTCCTTGGTTGCCTAGAGTTCTTTGTCTAAGGGTGGAGTCTCATGAGGTTTCCTTTCCACCTTAGTGTCTCTTGGTATTGTCCCCGCTCAGGTCTTATTTAGGCAACTACATTATTGAGGTATAATGGGTGAAGAGTTCCTGTCGTTTTTAGGAGACAAAAATCTCACACCAGGTCTCCTTGTTCTCTGACTTACAATCTTCCTGTCCCCTTTTCCACAATGTCCCCTCAGCCTTAAGTGCAGGAGTGTTGTACACATACCTGTTGGGGCTGAACACCCTGTGGCCTGTTGTTCTCTGCATTTTGACCAGTTGTACTTTTCTGTAAGGGTCTCTCACAAAGAGAAGCTTCTCTGATGAAAAGTGAGAGCTACACTTACCCGTGCATCTCAGGCTAAGTGTTTAGAATGTCGTGAGGAACTATGCTAGCTTAGTGAAGTGGCCATAGTAGTGTCTCCTCTAAGATCCATGACCTCATTGTCCCGGAGTCACTGGCTGGCTTTCTAGGCATCATTTCCCCCTGTTGAGTGGGCCTTCTTAGACAGCTTTGGCTACCACCAAAATATGAGTGCCACTATCAATTGCGCGCATGCTGGTCATAGTCATGGTTCATAGGTATCATAGCTGGGTAGGACTCTGTTGCTTCCCTCCTTGGCATCTTTCAAGACTGTGAGAGTCCTTGGGAGGAGGCTTTCAGGTCACTTTGGGTTAAGATCCAGAGTCCTGCGTCTGTCCTAAGGGCAGAGCAAAGTATTTTGCTGCAGGTGGCAATTTTCATAGATAAGATAGTGACTGCATTTGTTCTGTGTTTTTCTTACTTACTTCTGTAAGTCTAAAAATAGAAGTATAGTATAAGTGTAAAGAGATTTTAGAGAATTTCACATAACTTTACATTTGCTGTTTTTAATCAAAAGCACATTATTAATAATTTATGATTATCAGTAATCTATATCAGTAATAGATGACTAACAATTTATGTTATCATTGATAAAAACTTAGCAATATATGACAATATATAGTAATTTTAGAACACTTGGGAAAACATTAGAAAATAAAAGGTGGTTTTAAGGCTAGGGAGGTAAGTCAGTGTGTAAAGGGCTTGAGACACAAGCATGTTAAAACATTGGGCACAATAGCACAGATTTACAGTCCCAGCCCTGGAGAGGCACAGACAGACAGACCCCTAGCTCGTTGCCCAGATAGCCTGAACTCTGTGGTAGACTTCAGGGCAAGGAGGGATGGACAGTTCTAAAGAGAAACACCTGAGGTTAATCTCCATGTGCATGAGTACACACATTCATGAACATTCACACACATGCACTCACACACATATACAAACACAGAAAAAGAATAATAAAAAATAACCCATAGATTCCACTCCTCAAGTCTCTGTAAGCATTTTGCTATATGATCTTTCAGTTAGCTATAATCACAATCAAATTTCACAAAACTTTTTAACACTCACATGCCATAGAAATTCTTTGTAGAGATAATTTTTAAAGTTTTACAATATTCCACTATTATAATTGTTTTATTTTTCTCTGCCGTTAGCCATTTATATATCGATTTAAAATGTTTTGCTATTATTCTGTTGAGATAAGCAACAAATGAAATAAACAAGATTTTTCTTTTTCTTTTTTTAACCCCCAAGGCAGGGTCTCTCTGTGTAGCCCTGGCTGTTTTGGAACTTGCTCTGTAGACCAGGCTGGCCTCAAGCTCTCATAGCTCCACCTGCCTCCCAAGTGCTGGAATTAAAGGCGTGTGCCACCACCACCTGACTAAGCAACATTTTTCTATTCCTAGGGCAAAGTTTTTCAGCCCAACAAACTTCTTCGCCAACACAATAATCCAAATCAGACCAAATCAAACCAAACTAGAAAAAGCCCAGGCTTAATGGATGCTAGCACTCCCAGGTGGCCTTCCAGTTGGAGAGGGAAAGGAGAATCAGAAAGACCACCAGCTCAGTCTCTGAGGGGCAGTTTAAATAGCCCGTGGGAGTGGTCTTAAGACTCTCTGGGAGGGGTCACCACCGTCTTGTGGGCTTTCTCGGAGGTGGAGTCTGGACTGAGGCAACTTGTAGCTACTACTATGTGTACTACGGTCCTGTAGCACCTATACTATGTGTACTACGGTACTATGCCTGTAGCTTATCACCTGCAATATAGGAGTTTTGCTAGTTGGGCAAGCAGCTGGAGACTAACACACACACACAGAAACAGAGACAGAGACAGAGAGACAGTGCTCAGAGCAGCTAGAAGCACAGGAAAACAAGCTGTTTACTCCAGCAGTCAAGAGGTCACAGGAAATTCAGGGTCTGGGGGTCCATAGTCCCTAATAGCAACTCCCAGGGGCGGGACCTGGGATGGGAAGTTTCCCCCCAAACATTCCAGAATGGATGCCATGGGCTACGGTGAAGCCTGAACCCAAACACCAGTTGTTTGCTTAAGATACTTAAGTAGTTAAGGCTTTTGCTCTTTTTAAAGTAAGTTCTTTTATATATTTGTTGCAATCTAAGCTCTACTCAATGTGTTCTTTTTAGTAGACTTCATGGCTATGCATGCATTGTTACATAGTAAGAGATGGGTTTGTTTTTTGTTTTTTAATTTATTTATGTTTTATGTCTGTGTGGGCTGCTTGCATACCCACATGTCAGAAGAGGACATCAGATCCTGTTATAGATGGTTGTGAGCCACCATGTGGTTACTGGGAATTGAACTTCTGGATCTGTACTGAATCTCTGGAAGAGCAGCCAGTGCCCTTAGCTGCTGAGCCATCTCTCCAGCCCAGAGATCGTTTTAAAAATAAATAATTTATAACTTGAGTAATTTTGCCCTTTAAAGACTTATGTTGATGGCAAGTTATTAAAAGAGTCTTGCTTTATTTCCCTTTGATATTATTATAGACAGAATTCGTGGAAGGGGAGGAGCATGACCACAGAATCACAAGCCGCATAAACCTCATAGATTTGGCTGGCAGCGAGCGCTGCTCTGCCGCCCACACGAGTGGGGAGCGACTGAAGGTAAGAAGGGTGCTGGTCACTCATTCTCTCTGCCTCTTGTACGGTGGGGTCTGAGTTGCTGAGGCTGACCATCAACTCCTTTGCACAGTGACCCTCCTACCTCAGGCTCCATCATAGCTGGGACCACAGGTGGGCCCTACCTTTTCCCTTAGTCTTGCCATGATGGTGAAATTTATTTTGAGGGCATTATTTTTAGGAGAGTGTAACTTGAATATACTTAACAACAAAAAGCAAAGTATCTTTATCTTTACTTTTTAGATTGTAGTGGATCTCATACTTCATTGTGATTACTTTTCAAAGAAAATTATTTTGAGTCATAAAAATGTTGATAGTTTATGGAAGAAAGTATTTACTCAGTAATTATATGAGGAGTGAGGTATTTTATGGTATAGATCTGTTGCTGAAATGTTAAGAAAAATAACTATTTTTAACCGTACTACAGGAAGGTGTAAGCATTAATAAGTCCTTGCTGACTCTGGGGAAGGTCATATCTGCGCTCTCCGAGCAAGCAAACGGAAAAAGGGTTTTTATTCCATATCGTGAATCTGTTCTTACGTGGCAAGTATCTTTCAAAACATAAGTAATGGGGTTTGTTTTGTTTTTGGTGTATGTCTGTGGTGTATGCATGTTTGCATGAGTGCTTGCCTGCGTGTGTGCATGTGGAGGCCAGAGGTCAAATTCAGAGTCTCCTCTGTCCTCTCTCTGCCTGATTCTTTAGAAAGATCTCTCACTGAATCTGGAACTCGGTGTTCTGGTTTGAATAGCTGGCTAGTCTCTGGAGTCTGCTGCTTCTCCAGGACTGGGAGTATGGGGTGTATCTTAGTCACTGTTCTACTGCTGTGACAAAACACCATGGCCAAGGTAATCTAGAAAAACACATCTAATTGCAGACCTGCCTGGAGTTTCAGAGAGTGAGTCCATACCATGGCGAGGAGAAATGCAGCTGAGACAGACTTGGAGCTGGAGCAGTAGCTGAGAGCTTGCTTCTGCTTCATAACCATGAAGTGAAGGGGTGGGAGAAGGCCACAGAGGAGAGGAGAGTGGGGGCGGGGGGAGCGCTAACTCAGTGGCTCAAGCCACCAAAGTGTGTTCAACCTTCTTTTTTTTTTTTTTGGCTATTTTGAGATAGGGTTTGTCTGTGTAACTAACTGCCCTAGCTGTCCTGAAACTTGCTCTGTAGAGCAGACTGGCCTCAAACTCGCAGAGATATATGCCTGCCTCTGCCTCCCTAGTGCTGGGATTAAAGATGTGTGCCACCACCTCCCATCTGTGCCCAGCTTTTCTGTGAGTTCTGGGGACCAGAGCTCAGGTCCTCATGCTTGCACAAGTACTTTACCCACTGACCCATCTCCTCAGCTCCTGAAAAATAAATAACAGTGTAAGATATAGTGGGCTGGGATGGTAGAGTGCTTGCTGGTGTGCACAAAGTCTTGCAGGACTGTTGCAGGAGGTTGCTTGTTTATTTCCTGATTGCTTAGCACTAAGACCTGAAATAACCACACAGAAACTATATTAATTAAATCACTACTTGGTCCATTAGTTCTAGCTTCTTATTGGCTAACTCTTGCATCTTAATTTAGCCCATTTCTATTCATCTGTGTATCGCCACGTGGCTGTGACTTACCAGGTAAAGTTCAGGCGTCTATCTCTGATGGGGCCACATGGCTTCTCAGTGACTCCTCCTTATTTCTTCAGCATTCAGTTTAGTTTTCCCCACCTACCTCTCTCTATTCTGCTCTGCGCAGGCCTAAGACAACTTCTTTACTAACCAATGGTAGTCACAGCATACAGAGGGGAATCCCACATCACAGGAAGTTTTAGGTTCAGACCCCAGCAATGCCAAACACACATACACACATGCGCACACACACACACACACACACACACACACACACACACACACACACAGTAGATAGACTTTTCTTTTGGGCTGCCAGCTCACAAGAAAATGACCAGAGGCTTATTATTAATTTTGAAAGCTTGGCCTTAGCTTAGGCTTGTTTCTAGCTCTTATAACTTAAATTAACTCATATTTTTTTAATCTTAATATTTTTTAATCTTCCACATATTCATTACCTCATCTTAATTTTACCCATCCTGTTTCCTCAGTGTCTGGCTGGCAACTCTGCCTTTCTTCCCTGATCTCTCTGTGCAGAAGTCCCTGCTATTCCTCCTGCCTAGCTATTGCCCATTTAGCTTTTTATTAAACCAGTTACTGTGACACATTTTCACACAGTGTAAAGAAACTTTCTACACATTTCTCCCTTTGTGTCTAAATAATAAGGTTTAACTCTAACAATGAGAGAGAGAGAGAGAGAGAGAGAGAGAGAGAGAGAGAGAGAGAGAGAGAGAGAGATATGGTAGACTGATTTCATGTTTTGGCTTAGAGGAGAATTATGAATTCTAGAAACAATCTACCTGGAATGTCTTCAGAGATGAATGTAAAGCTCTCTGCTTATGCTTGTTAGCACTTCACATGTATTACAGAACATTTGCTCTGTGTATAAAGTGAAATTGAATAATTTTGTTTGCCTAGCACTTAACAGCTAGCACATAGCTCTTCCGTGTTTTTATGAGTGTTCATTTTACTTCCGATACATCATTGTCCCGGTATGAATTTAATGTTCAACTTCTAATAAACATTAATATAGATAAGATAGCCTGTAGCATATAATGATTTTTCTTGAAAATTTTCTACTTGATGGTGTGAAAAATGATAAATATTCAAGAAAAATTTCTTCTTGTTTTGGGGATTTTTTTTAAATCTGATTTTGTGTGTGTGCATGTTGCAGTATGCATGTGGAGGCCTTACATAGGAGGTTACTCATCAGGATGATTCCTCTAGCTCCACCATTTACATGAATATTTCATAATTTCATTTTTCTCATCAGCTGACTAATATTCCATTGTGTAAATGTATCACATTTTCATTGTCATCTAGGCTGCTTCCAATTTCTGACTATTAAGAACAAAGCAGCAGTGACCATGGGTGAGCAAGCACCTATGGTAGGGTGGGGCATCCTTTGGGTGTATGTCCAAGAGTGGTACAGTGGGATCTTGAGGTAGATCTGTTCCAGCTTCCTGAGGAACCACCATGTGTGGAAACTCCTTCAGCCAATAGTCTTTAAGATACCAGCCCACTTGGGTGTGGTCTCCTATACTATAAATGTAAAACTTGTACAAGGTGTGTGTGTGCTCCCTCCCTCTCCCTATCCCCCTGTCTCTGTGCTGCTGGATTCAGTTCCTGTTCCCCTCCTGTGCAGAGGACTGTGACCTGTGAGTCTATCCCTAAATAAAGAACCCTTTATTATACTCAGTTCTGGGCTAGTGTGGGACTACTTTATAGCATCCATCTTCACCACCACAGTAATTTTTATAGAGACTGTACAAGTTTATAGTCCCACCTGCAGGAAATAAATGTTTCTCTTTTCTTGCACCCTTGACAGTGTGTGCTGTGCTTTCATTTGTTTTGTTGGTCCTGGCCACTCCAACTGAAGTAATAGGAAATCTCAAAGTAGTCTTCATTTGCATTTATTTCCCTGATGTCTAAGGATGTTGAACATTTAAGTCTTTCTCAGCCACTTGTGCTTCATCTTGTGAGAACCCTGCTTAGTTCTGTATCTCATTTTTAAATTGGGTTATTTGTTTTCTCGATACTCAGTTTTTTGAGTTCTTTACATATTTTGGATATTAGCCCTCTGTTGGGTATAGGCTGCCACTTTGTCAAAATGAGTGTCCTTTGCAGTACAGAAGCTTCTCACCTGTGTGAGATCCCGTTTATGTGTTGTTCTCAGTGCCTGTGCTAATGGTGTCCTGTTCAGAAGGTCCTTTCCTAGGCCCGTGAGTTCTCATGGTGTCCTGCTCAGAAGGTCCTTTCCTAGGCCCGTGAGTTCTAATGGTGTCCTGCTCAGAAGGTCCTTTCCTAGGCCCGTGAGTTCTAATGGTGTCCTGGTCAGAAGGTCCTTTCCTGGGCCCGTGAGTTCTCATGGTGTCCTGTTCAGAAGGTCCCTTCCTAGGCCCGTGAGTTCTAATGGTGTCCTGTTCAGAAGGTCCTTTCCTAGGCCCGTGAGTTCTAATGGTGTCCTGTTCAGAAGGTCCTTTCCCGGGCCCGTGAGTTCTAATGGGGTCCTGTTCAGAAGGTCCTTTCCCGGGCCCATGAATTCAAGCCTATTCCCCACTTCATCTTCTGTCACAATCAGGGTATCTGATTTTGTATTGAGGTACTTGAACCATTTGGACTTGAGTTTTGTGCAGAGTGATAGGTATGGATCTATTTGCATTCTCCTGCACACAGACATCCATGTGACCAGCATCATTTGTTGAAGGTGCTGTCTTTTCTCCAGTGTGAATATTTGTATTCTTTGTCAAAATTCAGGTGTATAGAATTATGTCTGGATCTTCAGTTCTATTCTGTTGATCAATGTGTTTATTTTTATGCTAATACCATGTTGTTTTTATTACTATAGCTTGTAATACAACTTGAAATCTGGGATGACAATACTATCAGAAATTCTTGTTTTATTCAGGATTGTTTTAGTTATTCTGTTTTTTTTTATTTGTTCTTGTGTTTTTTGCTGATTTGGGGTCGGGTTTGTGTGTGTGTTTCCATATGAAGTAGAAGATTGTTTTCTTAATTTCTGTTAAGAAGTGTGTTGAAATTTTGATGGATATTACATTGAATTTGTAAGTTGCTGTTGGTAGGATGGCCATTTTCACAATATTAATCCTACCAGACATGCACATCTTTCTATCTTCTTCAATTTATTTCTTTAGTGTCTTAAAGTTTGTATGATACAAGTCTTTCACTTGCTTTATTAAATACATGATATTTTCAGTTTGCTAACTCAAGTAGAGGAGCCTTGGTGTTCAACTGGGCAAGAACCACATCTACAACAGCAGTAGTGTATCTTTATAATTGGTGTATTATTGCTCTTCTATGTTTATTTAGGTTTTCTTCTCATTAGACAGCTCTCTCTTTGTTCTAGAATAGACTATGTAGCCCAGGATGGCCTTGAACCCATGGCAGTCCTTCTGCATCAGCCTTCCAAGTGGCTCACACCATGCCCAGCTTTTCACTGCTAAATTATAATGTTATTTCTGTCTTGAAACTTAAAAGGGAGAATAGGGTTTTTTAAAAAATGACTTGAGAAGCTAGGAATAGTGAAATTCATTCTGTGATAATAAAGATATATTGAGTATTATAGTCTCTTTTACACACAGTACAGTACAGGATGTTTATATGTTAATTCATCATTTTCAGCATGTATTGGGAACTAACTTCTGCAGGTTATGATGGCACTGGGCGTACAGAGATGATGAAGACACACAGTCTCCTTGCTGTAGGAAATCACATCTAATGGGAAACATCTTACTAAAGAATGTTGGATCATGCATAAAGCCTATAAACAGTTTATTACTTTATGAAGCAATATAGAAGAAATAAGAGAAGCCAGAAGCATGGGTCAGGCGTGGTAGTGGTCCATGCCTTTAATCCCAGAACTTGGTGGCCCGAGGCAGGCAGATCTCCGGCAGATCCCTGTGGATTGGAGGCCAACCTGGAATAGCAAGTTTCAGCCTAGCTGCATAGTGAGATTCTGTCTCAAAAAAATTTAAAAAGAAATGAGAAGAAACTGTAAGAGAAAACAATGTATTTATGAGATGTAAGAGGCTTTAATGGTGTGTGAGTTGAGAGTCAGTATTGTGTTGTGTGCTCTTGTCATTGGTTTGGGTTTTCTAGACAGTTTCTCCTCTAGGTGGTTATAGAAGAAAAGTCTAATTGTGCTGTTTTCCCTTCTCCTTAAAGGCTTTTGAAAGAAAGCCTGGGTGGGAATTCCAAAACAGCAATGATTGCGACCATTAGTCCTGCTGCCAGCAACATCGAGGAAACACTAAGCACACTTAGATACGCCACCCAAGCCCGCCTGATAGTCAATATCGCCAAAGTCAACGAAGATATGAATGCAAAGTTAATTAGAGGTGAGCATTAACTGAAATACTATTCACAATTTGCACAGAAATGTCTGTGTACACTGTATATGCGTCTGTGTGTGGATGCACATGTGTTGGCATGCTGTGTTATGGAAGCCCCGGGCTAATGTTGGCAGTCTCCCTAGGTTGCTCGCCAGATTTCATATTGAGATCGTGTCTCCCACTTGACCCCAAGCTCCCCAGTTTGTCTAAGCTAACTAGCCAGCTTGCTTTGGGGAGTCCCCTGTCACTGCCTTGCAAGTAGAGTGGATTACAGACAAGCTGCTGCACCCACCCAGCATGTACATGGGTGCTATCCCCATTCTCAGGAATGCACAAGAAGCATTTTACCAAGGGAGCCATCTCCACAGTCCCTTTTTCTCAATTACAAAAGATATCATTCTGCAATTTAGATTTATTAAATTTCTAATTCCAATCTTAATGTATATGGTTTTTAAGAAAACTATTTTTTCCACACCTATTTGCTCATACATCCCAGTTGTAAACCCGACAGTGATGGAGGAAGGTGGCATACAGTGAGAAAAAGAGGAGGCCGAGAGGGAAGTCAGAGCAAAGGCTAAGGAAGGGGAGGGGGTAGCAAGCAGAAGCAGCCTTTTCCAGAGGTGGTTGTTCATCACGTGTCTCTTTATGAATCTTCAGAACTGAAAGCAGAAATTGAGAAGTTAAAAGCTGCTCAGAGAAACAACCGGAATATTGACCCTGAACGGTATAGACTCTGCCGACAAGAGATAACATCCTTGCGGATGAAGCTGCATCAGCAGGAGAGAGACATGGCAGAGCTGCAAAGGTGAGTGCCCCCGGAGCCATGGAATGTGTTCCTGCAGACTAGACTGGGGGCGGGGGGCAGAGAGCACTGGATCTCTCTCCACCTCCTTTAGAAGGGAGCAGCTTGTTTGCAGTGGTCATTTGTTTGTTTGTTTATTTTCCTTTTCTGTTTTTTGAGATAGGATTTCTCTGTGTAACAACCCTAACTGTCCTGGAACTCTCTGTGTAGACCAGGCTGGCCTCGAACTCACAGAGATCTGCCAGCTTCTGCCTCCCAACTGCTGGGAGTAAGGGCGTGCACCACCACTGCCTGGCCAGTTGTCCTTTTGAAATGCTAGTATTTCGCAAGCTTCAAAGATGTTCTTTTGATTTTGGTTTTACATAAATGAATGTTTCAACTTCAATATTTTCTTTTTTTGGAAAGAGTATGGAAAGAAAAGTTCGAACAAGCTGAGAAAAGAAAACTTCAAGAGACAAAGGAGTTACAGGTATCATTTCAATTTCCTAAACTAATTTGAAGTAGAAAAAGTACACCTGTAAATTTCATTTTTTATCTTTATCATATAATAACTCTGTACAGAGAAATACGTAAAGATAGTTAACATAAAGAATTGTAGAGACCAAGGGCTAAAGCTGAGAGGTTTAAAAATGCCAACCACAAGGGCATTGTTGCTTTCTCCAGTTGTGATCCGCGCCTGTTCCAGGAATCAGACCTGTGTCTGCCCCACCTAAGCAGACTTCCCGCACAGGCTCTGTCCTGGTGGCCAGACCAGTGCTGTCTCCTGGGACACTGGCACGGCAGCCAAGTTCACAGTGCTGGGGCTGCCACAGTTGGTGTGGCTGGTGTCAGGAGCCAGTCCGCCAGGCAGCAGCTCTTATCATACTCCGTTCTGGGTTGTGCCCTGTCTGAGGCATAGGGCTCTTCTCTCTGACGGTTGCCTGCCTTATCCTCTCCACCATGGAGGCTCTAAGGGATCACCGGCTGTCCCTGTGGCTGGTATGTGCTGAGCTTTAGAACTAAAACAAAAGAATCAGGATGGGGGGAGCATTTAGATCTAGGTTGTGATTGCATAGAGCCTCCAAGTGCAGGAACTGTAGTCATGTGCCACTACACCAAAGTGAACTTTTCCTGTTCCTGTGGGTTCTTCTAGTAACAACATGAAAGATAGATTGGAAGAAGGAAGGGCCAGTGTTTGGAAAGACAGGCATTAGGAGCTGCTGGTGTAGTTAAGGCAAGAGATAGGGAGACCTTGGAGCGAGGTCTGTGGTGGTAATGGAGGAGGTGTTCAGGAGACAGAGTGTGAGAAAAGGATTGTTGTCTTTATTTTCATTCCTTAAGTATGTGTATATATATCTTAAATAAGTGCATATATTACATATATATGTAATATGGCGTGCATGCCATAGCAGTCATTTGGAGGTCAGAGGGCAATTGTGTGGAGGTGATTCTCTCCCTCCATCCTTCCAATCTGGCTTGGGTTCTGGAGAGTCTGAGCTGGGGTCAGGTTTGTACAGCAGCACCTTTACGGAGCCGTGTCACCAAGCCTGGGATAACTGATTTCAGATGTTGGGATAGTAGAAGTGGAAGTCAAGAGCATTCCCACGTTTTAGAAATGTAGGTATTGTAGGCCACTGAAGTGTGGGGTGGAAGAGCAGAGGACAGTTGATTTGGACAATAACTAGAAGAAGAATAGAGCCACACATAGGACTCTGAAAATGAGAATTGTCTGGGGTCAATGGAGAGTTAACGAGAAAGATACCCATTGTTGATTCCTACCTACACACACACACACACACACACACACACACACACACACACACACACTCAGAGTTATTTGGGAATGGCCAGGACATCTTAATAGAAGAGACAGGATTTTCCAGGTGTGGTGGTCCATGCCTCTAATTCCAACATTTTGAGACTGGGCAGGAGGATCCTGAGTTTGAAACCAGCTTGGAGTACACAGTTACAGCCTGAATTACACAAGAAAAAAACAAAACAACAAAAGCGGGGAGATTTGAGGTTGGGTAAGATTTTGTCAGATGAGACCAAAGTGTTGTAGAAGGGAAAGCACATGAGAGGAGAAGAGGCCAAGGGGTTTAGACGGTGTCATAAGTAAATATGGAAAGGAGAGACACTGGTTTACTGCTGTCTTGATTTCCAGGCTAAGCAATTTAGTCTTTACTCTTTAGGAAGTGAAAAGCTCTTGGAAGTATTTGACAGGGAGTTGAGGAATTTCCTGGTGTAGGAATATGAAACAAGGGAAATAGGCAACAGGGCACTCTAGAAGCTGCTTCAGGGATTCTGGTGTGAGTTGATTTAAGGTGGAGCTGATGAAATTGAGCAGAACTGGTCCCCTCTAAGGTGGCACAGAATCAAGCTGGTAGTGATGGGTTGGTGTGACTGTGAAGAAAGAGCTACAGAGTTTAGGAGTGTGATGGTGACAGGCACAGCGAGCAGTACGTGCGTGCACACGCTCTTACACACACTCGTGTATGAGTGTGTATGTGTATGCTTGGGACTAAAAGCAGGGCACTTCATATGCATGTACTCTACCACTGGACTTTAATCTCAGTGAACCTGTTATGTGCTAAAACTCTATCAAAAGTTACCCTAATATTTAACATAGACCCTTCTTTCAGGAGAGTTTAATAATTTCATGATGTAGTTAAGATTTTCTTTTCACTTCTACCAGAAAGCAGGAGTTACGTTTCAAATGGACAACCATCTGCCAAACCTTGTTAACCTCAATGAAGACCCACAGTTGTCAGAGATGCTACTCTACATGGTGAAAGAAGGCATCACTACAGTTGGGAAGTATAAGCCAGACTCAAGCCACGACATCCAGTTATCCGGAGTGCTGATTGCGGATGACCACTGGTATGTCAGTCTCCTGCAATAGGGTCTTGTTCACGGGGCGTTGTCTACATAAGGCATTCGTTCCTATTGATTCTTCTCAATACTTCTCCAACCTCCGCCACCCACCCCCCTTTGGTTTTCTTGAGACAAAGTTTCTCTGTGTAGCCTGGCTGTTGTGGAACTTACTCTGTAGACCAGGCTGGCCTTAAGCTCAGAGATTCCCTTGCATCTGCCTTCTGAGTGCTGGGATTAAAGGCATGCACCACCATGCCTCTCACCCTCTCTTTAAGAGAGGAAAGACGTAGTGAATGTGTTTAAAGACAACAGATGAGTTACTTTCACTGTAAGGTTCAGCGTAATGTACTGTGGTACTTGATCTGCCAATTAAAGGGTACTTTCTGTTCTTAGAATGGCATGCGTGAAGTAAACTATCTGTCTTATATGGAAGACTTTTTGGTTGAATTGATAAATTAAATTTTTTTGTTTTATGTGAGTTTATTATATATATATATATATAATATATATTGCTGTGATAATTCTGTTTGTGAACATTTTTGACTTTATGTTGTATTTTTAAGTTTTATCCATTTCAAGATTCTTATTTTCACTGGTGTGAAGTATTCCATTATCTGAATTTATCTTGGATCATTGCGGTTTATTTTGTTAACAGACATTTGAGCTTTTACCATTTTGCTCTCATAATATTCCCTTAAGTATTACCAATCAAATGGGTGGGTCATTTTGCACTGCTGGAAGAGAAATTCATAGGCATGGAAAAGGTTTTCTTGTGCAGGCCTTGGTAGCAGTGAGCACAGCAGCAGGCCGTGCGGTGGTGGCACCCATAGTCTTAGGGCTCCCATTTAGGATTCAGATGGTGGGACCCTGACCTCTACGAGTATTACAGATCTGTGTAGTCCTAGCCCTTGGCCACAGCTGTCATTGCAGCTTCTGGGCAGACCTAGGTATTGGGATTCCCTAGCCCTTGACAGTGGCCACTGTTAGTGACTCCCACGCCTGGGGTGTCTGAACCTCCTGATTCTTTTCCAGCCACCAGGGTCTGCAGCATCACTGGCTCTTTACAGTCTGGTTCTTCTCCAGTCTTAGAACTCCAGAGTCCTCTATCTCTATCCCTTTTTAGACAGTTGTGGACGGGTGTCTGGACCAATCACAATAGACCTTCATGTGAGTATTTGTGTTTGCACCAATCACAAAGATGCTTCTGTAGCACCACTCGGCTCTGTAGGTCAGAAGGAGAAGGGCTCCCTACCTGGCTTAGAAGGAAATGATTGCTGAAGTTCACCAAGGTTTTGGCTAAGGCTGCAGTTTTAAGAGTGTCTTAGTCACAGTTCTGTTGTTGTGATGAAACACCTTGACCAAGGCAACTTATAAAAGGAAACACTTGAGGTCTTGCCTACAGTTACAGAGCATCGGGCATCACGGCCGGGGCCATGGTGCCTGCCTGCTATAGCTTAGAGCTTTCTTCTTGATTCACAGGCAGCAGGCTAAGAGAGGGGACCAGACTGAGTCTTGTGTGGTCTTTTAGAACCTCAAAGCCCTCTCCCAGGGACACACCTCCCCCTAATTCTTCCTAAACAGTCCACCATCAGGGAACCAAACATTCAAATACACGAGCCTATAAGGCATCATTCTCATTCAGACACCACAAGGAGCGGTAGCAGTCAGCTGTAATCATCAAGTAGTTTTATCAGTGTCTGTGGCGTGTCCACAATGGCTGGTGCTAACATAGGATATGGTCTGGCTGGTTTAGACTGAAGGTCCTTTTGCTTAAGGCAGCCAGGGTGACAAAGGGGATTCCAGTAGCTGCTAATTAATCATACTGCCCTGTCCCCTAGCATCTTTGCTTATTACAGGCGGATGAACATCAGGAATGCTAGGATAAAAAACTCATCATTAACACCAGTAGTGATCCTATCTGTGCTTTTATATGATTAACACTGTCCTAGGCCCCCAGGGAATGGGGCTTGCCCTTGGTGCTTTCCCAGGTATGCTTGTGACTCCTGACTCAATGGTAGTTTGTCCAGGACAGGTCCCTGAATGGTAAACCCCACTGACCCAAAGGGTCTGCGGGGAAACTGGTAGGAACTAGGGAGTTCTGAGCTATGAGAACATACGTGCTGTTTAAATAGGATGACATTTCATTATGCTGTGATAAATATTTTAAAATTTAAAAAGCATGTCTAGAGATACTAGGCTCTGGGAAATGTGCATGTTCAATCCTACCAAGTGCTTTCAGATTGTTGTCCAAAATTATTATCCATTTTTATCACCATTGTCCCTGAAAATATTGTTACTACTCCACATTGTCAGCACTTCATGCTGTCAGATTTTTAGTCTGTAAATTTAGTGAACACAAAGTAGCATCTCACTGATTCATTTTGCATGTTTCTGGTTAATGGTGTTGTGCCTCTTTTACTTGCCTGTCTATGTATGTCCTCTCTCGGTTTTTCTTAATAATTTTCAGGCATTCTTTACATATTCTGGGTTCTAGTATTTTGTAGTTTTATGTATTGCAAGCATCTTTTTCCCCCTAGTATGAGTCATATTTATTGTTATGTTATATTGATTAAAGTTCTTTGTTTTAGTGCCTGGCATTAATTTTTTACTTTATATGATTGCCAATTTCATATTTTGTTTAAAAAAAGAATGGTTCATCTAGACCCAGTGGCACAAACCACCTGTATTTTCTTTGAAGACTGAGGCAGGAGAATTACAAACACAAGGCCAGTCTGGGCTTCAAAATGAGTTCAAGGACAACCTGGGGCCTTAGTGAGACCCTATCTCAAAAGAAAAAGTGAAAAAGAGGGAGGGCTGAAGGTATTAACTCAGTGGTAGAATTCTTGCATAAGATCCAGGGTTCTATCCCAAGTAACACACACACAGTGACATCATACAGATGTTTTCCTTTCTTTTCCTCTAGATTTTTGAAGTTCTGTGTGAGCTAGAGATCAAAACTAATTTCTGTATGAGTAATCATAGAGAATCCAGTTCTTGTGAACCTTATACTGAGTGTTTTATTGTTTCTCTTGTGACTATTTATAGAAACATGGGACTCTGTTCTAACACTGTATGGCTCTGACAACTCGAGTTTCATGATGAACCCTTTAATTTGGTAGGGCATGTAATTTTTTCAGGCTCTTTTGCTATACTGGTAATTATTTTATGTAACAAATAAGTACGGCATCATTTCATCAGTGGCAAAGATGCAGAAGTATGCCAAAGAACGAAGAGCCCAGTGGGGCCCGGGGGGACCCAGGAAGTCTGTCGCTCGCCTTGAGCTCTCTCCTGCCCATTTAGTAGACTAGTCAGCGTGTGTGTGTCTCACTCACTGGACCATGGTGCTCAGGAGGAGAACTGCGTTCATGTCTGTCTTCACCATGGGCTCAGTGAGTGAAGACTTCGGTGCTCATTCAGTCCCACGTCAAGGACCAGATGAGCGCTGCGTGCTTGGTGGGAGGAATTCGCTTCGAACCTCAGGGACTGGCCTGCAGGATGAGGTGTGTGGGGTGGTGTTGATAAGGAAGAGGAGGCCCTGCCCTGATGAAGGACTCAGGGAAAGGTTGTCTACAGAAACAGGTTCATGTGGAGGATAGTGGCCTGTGAAGGAGACTGGCGTCCGGGACTCTGACTGCTGTCTGCTGACCTCTGCTGGCAGAGTAGATGGAAGTAAGAGAGGGAAGACAGACTGCTTAAAATTATCTGGTTTAAACAGTCTCCTGGGGGAGAGACACACCCCAGCAGTGAGCTGTTTTGCTCAGATGTGTTTTGGGGGGATGTTTTAATTCAACATTATTCCCTAATTTCAAATATTGGAGCCTAATCAATGCTAAAGGACTTGAGAGAGGACTTGGCTTTTGCTGTAGTTTTTTAAAAATAATGTATTGATTTTTATTTTATGTGCATTGCTGTTTGGCCTACATGTATGTCTGTGTGAGAGTGTCAGATCTCTGAGTTACAGACAGGTGTGAGCTGCCATGTGGGTGCCATCCCCTTGCTGTGGTTTTTCTGCTTCCGTCTGTGAAATTTCCTATTTTCTGACTAAGAACGTCTCCCCAGTGTATGTAACATTTGTAACTGCTCCCTCCCATCTCCCCATCAAGGTCTGTTTAGTTAGATGGCTAAGGGTGTGCTTTTGTCTCCCTGCTTTCCTCCTGAGCAATCCGGCACTCCTCCATTAGGAAGGCCCATTTATAGCACCAGTGATGCACTCAGCTGCAAAA
Organism: Microtus ochrogaster; assembly: GCF_000317375.1. NCBI lineage: Eukaryota > Metazoa > Chordata > Mammalia > Rodentia > Cricetidae > Microtus > Microtus ochrogaster. Next base: position 27,170,300 of record NC_022013.1, read on the forward strand.
CCAGAAGCTTAGAAAAATAAGAACACATAAAAACGCTCTCTCAGAGTAACCGTTATCAATATTTGATTGGTTTTTTTTCCCTTTGAACTTTTTTTTGTGTATGTTTTTCATTTTTAGGGAAGGTTTGTTTTAGTGTTTTTTTTTCCCACCAGAAATTAATCAAAATATAATGAAACTTCCTCCTACACTGGCAGATACAATTGCTAAGGGTACTGGTGTTTTGTTGTTTTTCACCAACTTCAGAGTATATCTAGAGGAAAAATAAAATAATTAAAAATTACTATTGCTATAAATTGGTATGAATTTATTACCAAAGAGATAATCTAAGCAGATTTATCCTCTCTTATATTTTCTTTTTAGCATATCCTGTAATTATGATGATGCACTTTTTATTTTAACAGTACCATCAGAAATTTTGGAGGAACAGTGAGTATTGTCCCAGCTGGAGAAGCGAAGACATATGTAAACGGGATGCACATTTCGGAGCCCACAGTATTACATCATGTAAGTTGACAGGGGCTACAGTTGGTGTTCATGTTTTCTCCCCCTAAGTCACGAAAATCATCTACACCCGTGTTTTCTCCGAGTCATTAATCTGAATTGAGAACTTTTCCATTTCAAGAGTTCTTCTGTTGATTGATTCATTGTACAAAGAGAAGTTCCAGTGGTGTGAACAGGATTCACCGCTGACACCATCATCATGTGTCCTGTGAAGACCTGGGCTTAGGAATCACGGGGGGAGGGGGGCTGAAATCCTCACTCTGTCTGTCCCCGGGCTGTGACCTTTGTCAAGTTACCAAACTAGATGATTGAGTAATACCGCCTAGTTAGGATGCTTTTGGAGTGCTATTAACAGCTATCTCAGGAGACCTGGCTTAAACTGCTGCAGGCAAACCCACAAATATGGTCATTTTCCATGAATTCTACTTTTCAGGGATAGTGGAAAATTAAATTAAAAATAATTCATGTAAAAAAAATAATAACTCATGTATAGTTTACGCCATTGCTTGCAAAAAGTAGGTACTTAGTGTCAGCTGTTATTAGAAAAGTCTGGGTGTTTAGCTCCCTCTTTTCAACATCGGAATGATATGGCTCAGGAGTTGTTGTGGGATGTGAATGAGATGTTTATCATATATGCAACTGTAAATTACTTAACAATATTTGACATATGAAAAATATTTAACAAATGTGATGGTTGCTATGATTTTAATGTCTATCATCAATAATACTGTGTCATCTTGAATTGTGCAGCTAAACACTAAAACTATATCTCACATAGAAAACCATTGTCAATATTTTATTGTTTTCTCAATTTTTTTATTTTTAGGAAAAGTTTGTAATTTTTTCATTTAGACTCACTTTATTTTTTATTTATTTATTTATTTTTTTTTTTGGTTTTTTGAGACAGGGTTTCTCTGTGGCTTTGGAGCCTGTCCTGGAACTAGCTCTGTAGACCAGGCTGGTCTCGAACTCACAGAGATCCGCCTGCCTCTGCCTCCCGAGTGCTGGGATTACAGGCGTGCGCCACCACCGCCCGGTTTAGACTCACTTTAAATTGTACATTTTTCCTGTGTTTCAGGGTGATCGGGTGATTCTTGGTGGAGATCACTATTTTAGATTTAATCACCCAGTGGAAGTCCAGAAAGGGCTAAGACCATCAAGTAGACAAACTCTCACAAGCGAAGGTCCAAAAGATTTTGAGTTTGCCAAAAATGAGTTACTTATGGCACAGAGATCACAGTAAGTGGTTATCGCTGATGCAAAGTGTGTGTGTGTGTGTGTGTACGTGTACGCGAGGAAAGTGTGTGTCAGAGTTATCTGTTCATAGGACACAGCCTAGTTCAGAGACCCTGACATACTATACAGAATAAAGTGGAAAAGCAGCCATGTCCTAAGTCAGTGGATTGTCAGGTACAGAGCATGTGGACGGCCAGCCTGGGATCTGTCTCGGAAAGAGTCTATCATGAGTTAAAATGGAATCAGGGCATTGTTAACTTAACCTAAAATACCTTAGTTTGTTCACTGTGCTAACTACAATATTTGCTAAGATGTTTGCTATAATAGTTTATATGATATATTTTCTTTACTCACTGGAAAATGTATTAATTTAAATATCAGGCATCTGCAATAATAACTAAACTGGGAATAATGATATTTTCATCTTGTTCTATTTTTTGTATGGACACAATTCAAAACCAATGGAAAAAATCTGAAAACACTGTAGAGAGAATACCAAAAATTAAGTATTCACATTTAAATGTTATTTTAATATGAAACATTTTAATATAACTGAAGACTGCTTAGGTATATAAAATATTCGTTGTCCAAAAAATATCTTGCCATTTTATAGGCTTGAAGCAGAAATAAAAGATGCCCAGCTGAAGGCAAAGGAAGAAATGATGCAAGGAATTCAAATTGCCAAAGAAATGGCTCAGCAAGAGCTTTCTTCCCAAAAAGCTGCGTATGAAAGCAGAATCCGAGCCCTGGAAGCAGAACTGGTAAGAAGCAGCATTTGCCTTGTCTCTGACAGTTTCCTCGAGTGTTGTGGGGCTGAAATGGATTGCCTCCAGGATGGCGTTTAATGTATTCAGCCCTGTGTCGGTGGGCAGGAGTCTCTTTTCCTCTCCCGGCAGCCAAGTTCACCCACACAGCCTTGAACCTGCGGTGTGTGTGGTGCACATCCCAGCACTGGAGTGGTGGAGGCAGGAGGATCGGGAGTTTAGGGACATCTTCAGTTACACAGCAAGTTCAAGGCTAGCCCGGGATAAGCAAAGTGAGACACTCTCCAGAGGTGTGTCTGACACTAGGGCTAGAGCCACATATTTCCAGGGAACAAGTTAATGGTAGATCATGGCTGCTGGGGGAGAAAATAGACTGCTGCACACCAGTACAGGAGGTGTGGCTCCTCGGGCTGACCTAGTGCCAACCTTTCTGCCCCAATAACCCATTTTAGAGGGCGTGCCCCCAGAGGTTGTACTGGTGACATTCGTGTTTGGTTAGAGTACTTGACCTGAGTGAAGTAAAAGGCTCCAGGACAACTTTGATGTGCTTGAATCCTTGCTCAGTCATTACAAGGGGGACTTTTATACCCTAGGACCACTGCTTTTTTTAAATTGCTTTGCATTTTGCATGAGTTAATTCTCGTTAATGTTGTTTAAAGAGGGAAGAGTCTCAAAGGAAGAAAATGGAGGAAATAAATAACCAAAAGGCTAATGACAAAATTGAGGAGTTGGAAAAGGCAAAGCAGCATCTTGAACAGGAAGTGTATGTGAACAAAAGGCGGCTGGAGATGGAGACTTTGGCTACAAAGCAGGTGACTTCATGTCTGAGCCGACACTGCTGGTCTGAGGGGCAGCTACCTTTGATGAAAGAGCCAAAAGGTCTGGATGGGAATGGTTCCCATGACTGCAAGCCTCTGCCCTGGTTCTGCTCATACACCATCCCCAAACACTTTGGAAAGCATACAACCCTTTTTTAAGTTCAATTCTTGTTTTTTTCTTTTCTTGTGTCTACCACTGCCTGTCATCAGCCATGCTAAATAATATATATAAGGAAATGGTAGAAGGGCCTAAAATGTAGTAGGAAGAAAAGGAAGGCCTTTATGTTGGATCACATCCTGATAGAACTCAGGGATGGGGCGTTTGATACATACTTCTATCTCGAGGGGGACAAAGGCAGGCTCCTGGGGCCCTTGTGAAACAGCCAAGTTCACAAAACAAAGATAAAACTGGAGCATTCGTGTGTTAATGTCTTCAGCCACTTTGCTAACATTTTTTGCATTTCCTTCTCTCCAGATTGGTGGCTTTTTAAAGATTTATTTATTTTATGTATATGAATTTTTGTCTGCATGTATGTCTCTGTGTGTTTGTATTGCAAGTATGCATGGTGCCCAAAGAGAGTATAAGAGGGTGTCAGATCCCCTAGAACTGGAGTTACAGATGGTTGTTCACCACCATGTGGGTGCTGGGAACCAAGCCCAAGTTCTCTGAAAGAGCAGCCAGTGCTCTTAACTGCTGAGATGTCTCTCCAGCTCCACACTGGTTCTTGGAGCGTGTTCCCTGGATGAAAAGCATCGGCTTCTTCTAGGATCCTCTTAGAAATGCAGATTGTGGCCTGGAATTCCCGCGCAGACCAGGCTGCCTCTGCCTCTGCCGCCCAAGTGCTAAGTTTAGAGGTGTGCACCACACTGCCCATCAGTTCCTCGTTTCTTCATCTTAAGGTTTATCTCAAGTAGCAGCCTTATTTTCTCTTTTTTCCAAGTTTGTGGGATGAGGAAGAGCAGAGCTGAGGTCTGAGATGGAAGAAAACACTCCTAGTCACTCGATCACTAACAGTATAATGTGCTGGGTGCACACTGCCTGTTAACTTGGGTGGAGACAGCAGAAGAGAAACAGCCATTTGCATCCTGGGAAATACTATTTAGTTCATGCCTTTTAACTTTAGCCAACAAATGCTGTTATTGTCCATTTTGAGCAGTTGCCCCCCACCCCACCCCTTTTTACTCCTGAAGATTCTTTACTTCCTAGAAATAGGAAGAAAAAATATTAATCTATGTCATCAAAAATTCCTTATAATGGGCCAGTGAAATGGCTCAGCAGGTGAAGAGCTTGCCACACAAGGCTGCTGACCTGAGTGTGATCCTGGAACCCACGTAAGGTAGAAGGAGAGAGCTGACTTTATACAGTTGTCCTCCAACCTCCACCCTACACTTGGCATATGTACCCCACAGTCATATAGACTTGATAATGATAAATGAATTTTTAGAATCCAAGGAATTTTATGAGGAAAATCATTAAGAAAGTTTATAAATTGATTTTTAAAAAATTTTGTGTTCAATAAGATATGTTAGCCATGTATTCCTAATGAAATGAGTACAGTAGGATGCCATTTCATCATAGTGTTACAGTGAACAGCACATGGCAGTCTGTGTCTGTGCTCACGTGCGCTCATGGTGTGTGCCTGTGTATGTATGTGCTCCTGTGCACTCAGAGTATGTGTGTGTATGTGCTCCTGTGCACTCAGTATGTATGTGTGTGTATGTGCTCCTGTGCA
>NC_022013.1:27176131-27184366 GCF_000317375.1 Microtus ochrogaster
GTATGTGTGTGTATGTGCTCCTGTGCACTCAGTATGTATGTGTGTGTATGTCCTCCTGTGCACTCATGCCTACCCATGTGGGCATATGTAGAGGCCAAAGGTTGACACCAGATGTCTTCCTCAGTCTCTTCTCTTCCTTATTTATGGAGACAGGGTTGTTCACTGAACTTGCTGATTTTGGCAGGACTGGCTAGCCAGTGAGCTCCAGATATCAACTGTCTACTTCACACGGTGCCAGAGTTACTCTGCTATACCTCCGAATCCCAAATTTTATGTGGCTGCTTCATACTGTGCCACAAGTACTTTGCCTGCTGAGATACTTCCCCAGCCCCTATTAATCCTTTTTTAAAAACACTTATTTTATTTCTGTGTATATGTCATGGTGTATATGTGGGGACCAGAGGACAGCTTTGGGGATTGATTCTCTTTTTCCACCATGGCATCCCAGGGAAAAAGCTCATCAAATGTTGGTGGCAAGTGCCATTTTGCTGGCTCGATTAATCTGCTTTTTCAAAATGTTTTCTTGTATATTTGTAAGATAAATAGCACGATGTTATAAGGTGTATATAAACACAAAATGGCTAGAATGGTGAAGCAAATGACCATATCCAATCAATGTCTCTGATTTTATAAATTCTCTCTTTGCATATCCTCATCTGTGGTTCTATATGAATGCGTGTCAATTAGGCTTTAGAAGACCATAGCATCCGCCATGCAAGAATACTAGAAGCTTTAGAGACTGAAAAGCAGAAAATCGCTAAAGAAGTACGAATTCTTCAGGAGAATCGGGGAAACAGGGATAAAACTTTTATAAGTGAGTATATACTGGTATTAACATATACTTTTTTAAAGTTCTATATTATCTTCTTACAATATAATTACTAAAATGTTAGCTGCCTTTACATATTTAAAACGCTTGACCGCGGAGGTAATTTACTGATTCAGTATTTTTCCAGCATGTGGGGAGCCCCAGGTTTAATCCATAGTACCAAATAGATAGAGGATAGATAGATAGATAGATGATAGATAGATAGATAGATAGATAGATAGATAGATAGATAGATAGATAGATAGATAGGGCTTTGTTTTAGGTGCTAGTTTTTTAATGTAAATATATTTGTATGAATGGTTTTTAAATGTTGTTTTTAGAATAGTTGTATCAGCCCTATAGACTGAATGTTTGTGCCCCCAACCCCAAATTAATTTATTGAAATTGTAGCCCCAAATGAGGTGTTTTCTATTTCTGTGAAAGATGCCATTGGAATTTTGATAAAGACATCGCTGAATCTGTACACTGATTGCTTTAGGCAGTGTAGTTCTTTTAACAATGTTTATTCTTCTAATGCATGAACACTGTCTTTCTATTTATTTATGTCCAGTTTCCTTCATCAAAGTTGCATAGTTGTTTAGTATACTGATCTTTTATTTCTTCGGTGAAATGTATTCTTTAGTATCACATTGCCTTCGGTACTGTAATGTGTGTGTGTGTGTGTGTGTGTGTGTGGTGGTGTGTTTGAGTGTGTGATTAAAGCAAGGCCCCATGCTAAACAGATGTATCTCTGTGGAGCCATACCTCTAGATACCTTTTTAATTTTTGTCTAGAAAATGTAAAAGGGGTGTAGTTCTTTATAAACTAACCTATGGTATATCTTACTTGGTGATTTAGAAAAATTACATATTAAAGATATGAGGAAATGTTAGAAATATAATTTGGGGCTGGTGAGATCACTCGCCATGTGAGATCACCTACTGCCATTTTTGACCTTAGTTGGATCTCAGGACCCACATGGCGAACAGAACTGACTCCCACAATTGTCCTCTGACCTGTACTTGGACATCATGGTGTTTTATGCTCCCCCAATAAATAAAACATAAAGAACCCATTAAATATAAGAGAAAAGGACAATAGGGTATTTTCTTTCCCAGTGTCCCTTTTCTCTGTTTATACCATTCCTCCACATACAAGACAACTCACTTCATGTAAAGACTAGCTTGACTTTTAAGAATTGAAGAAAAGTTGCGTGTTGGTGGCACACACCTTTAATCTCAGGAGGCAGAGGCACGTGGATCTCTGAGTTTGAGGCCAGCCTGTTCTCAGAGTGCGTTCCGGGACAGCCAAGGCTGTTATACAAGAAACCCTTTCTCGAATAAAAACAAAAAGCAAACAAAAGTCTCGTGATACAGGGTTAATCATTCATTGAATATAATTTTAAATATTATTTTATATGTATGGGTGTTTGGCTTACATGTAAATTTGTACACCTGTTCATGCATATTGCTCATAGAGGCCAGAAGAGAGCGTCAGATCCCCTAGAACCAGAGTTACAGATGGTTGTGAGCAGCCATGTGGGAACTGAACCGGGTCCTCCGCAAGAGCAGCCAGTGCTCTCAACCACTGAGCCATCTCTCCAGCTCCTAATGTCAATGTTTTTATGAAATTATTCTAACTAGTGATGTACGTTAGTGACCAGACATGCATTTTGGTTCTAACTTGTCTGCTTTGTCTTAGTTCAGCCAAACTGGAGCTCCATGAAACTCTCCATGATGATCCAGGAAGCCAACGCCATCAGTGACAAACTTAAAAAATACTATGTTTTTGGCAGGTGAGTAGTTTTTACACTTGTTGACCTGTTCCTACTTGATTTTTTTGATGGAAGTTTCTCTGAAGTTTAGATAGTAATCTCTCTAGGAAAGAGCAGATGTCAGACTCCCTGAAGCACTGGCTTTAGAAATTCATCTTAAAGAGTTTACTTATTTTTCTTTTAGGTTGAGATTACATTCCTTTGCATACCATTTTTATTTTGATTTTTGTAGTTCCAGCAGTTGAGTCATGGCCTCTTGTCTGCTATGCATGTACTTTGTCGCTAAGCCACACCAACCTGTCTTTTTTAAAAGCTTTATCTATTTATGATGTGTGTGTGCGCCTGAATGAGTTTGTGTTCTCCATGCGCACACAGTAGCTGTTGGAGACCAGAAGGGGGTGTCAGGGCCCCTGGAACTGGAGTTACATGTGGTTGTGAACCAGTCAGTGTGGATGTTCGAGACCTGTCTTGGCCTCTGGAAGAGCAGTTCGTGTTCTTTGCTGCTAAGCCATGTTTCAGGCTAAGCATTTTTCCTCTGACTTTTATTTCAGACATGATACATCCTGCAGAGGTCATTCTGATACTTCTGTTCGAGTTCGTAACCTGCAGCTTGGGATCTCAACTTTCTGGAGTCTGGAAAAGTTTGAATCTAAACTTGCAGCAATGAAAGAGCTTTATGAGGTCTGTAATATTTAAATCTCTGTAAACTTAAAAAGTTTTAATTTATTTACATGTGTGTGTGTTTTGCCTGTATGAATGTCTGTGTGCATAACATGTGTGCCTAGTACCCCCAGAGGCCAGAAAAGGGTGTTGGGTCCCCTGGGATTGGAGTTACAACTTATTATGAACCACCATGTGGGTTCTGGAAATGGAATCCATGTCCTTTCAAAAAGCAGCCAGTGGTTTTTTTTTTCTCTCTTTTTTTCTAAGAAAGGACTAGACAATAAATTTTTAAAATTGTAACAAATGTACCTCTTAACAGTTTTTGAAATATTTTTCTTACATTGTGGCTCATGTTGGGGCCAGTGTTTTCTAAGTACCTTTTTTTTTTAAATTTATTTATTTATTAAGGATTTCTGCCTCCTCCCCACCACCGCCTCCCATTTCCCTCCCCCTCCCCCGATCAAGTTCCCCTCCCTCATCAGCTCTAAGAGCAATCAGGGTTCCCTGACCTATGGGAAGCCAAAGGACCGCCCACCTCCATCCAGGTCTAGTAAGGTTAGCATCCAAACTGCCTAGGCTCCCCCAAAGCCAGTACGTGCAGTAGGATCAAAAACCCATTGCCATTGTTCTTGAGTTCTCGGTAGTCCTCATTGTCCGCTATGTTCAGAGAGTCCGGTTTTATCCCATGCTTTTTCAGACCCAGGCCAGCTGGCCTTGGTGAGTTCCCGATAGAACATCTCCATTGTCTCAGTGTGTGGGTGTACCCCTCGCGGTCCTGAGTTCCTTGCTCATGCTCCCTCTCCTTCTGCTCCTGATTTGGACCTTGAGAATTATGTCCGGTGCTCCAATGTGGGTCTCTGTCTCTGTCTCCTTTCATCGCCTGATGAAGGTTAATATTCAGGAGGATGCCTATATGTTTGTCTTTGGATTCACCTTCTTATTTAGCTTCTCTAGGATCGTGAATTATAAGCTCAATGTCCTTTATTTATGGGGCTAGAAACCAAATATGAGTGAGTACATCCCATGTTCCTCTTTTTGGGTCTGGCTTACCTCACTCTGGATAGTGTTTTCTATTTCCATCCATTTGTATGCAAAATTCAAGAAGTCCTTGTTTTTTACTGCTGAGTAATACTCTAATATGTATATATTCCATACTTTCTTCATCCATTCTTCCATTGAAGGGCATCTAGGTTGTTTCCAGGTTCTGGCTATTACAAACAATGCTGCTATGAACATAGTTGAGCATATACTTTTGTTGTATGATAGGGCCTCTCTTGGGTATATTCCCAAGAGAATATACCCAATATAGAGAATATCCCTATCAGGGGTAGGTTGATCCCTAATTTCCTGAGAAACCGCCACACTGCTTTTCAGAGTGGTTGCACAAGTTTGCATTCCCACCAGCAATGGATGAGTGTACCCCTTTCTCCACAACCTCTCCAGCAAAGGCTATCATTGGTGTTTTTTATTTTAGCCATTCTGACAGGTGTAAGATGGTATCTTAAAGTTGTCTTGATTTGCATTTCCCTGATCGCTAAGGAAGTTGAGCATGACCTTAAGTGTCTTTTGGCCATTTGAACTTCTTCTGAAATTATTTTCAGGACTTTTTCCTTGATTTCTGTGCTCCACCTTAATATTCCAAATCCACAAGACAGTGGAAGTGAGCCCTGCTCATCACTGGGGAGTGTGAACAGCCATAGCGCTCACACCCCTTCACCAGGTGCTTCGCTTTTACAAGTCCCGGGATTCCCATGATCATAAATATTAGTTATAAAACTTTAAAAAATTGGAACTTTTAAGAAAATACTGAAAACTCTTCATGACAGTAATTTCAGTGTTGTTAATAGCACAATCCTTTTTGGTTGTCTAACTGTGAATAACCCAAACAGTAAAATATAAAGAAAAATATTTAAGATTTTTGTTGATAAGGTTCCATTTGAATAACTTACTGCCATCTTTGACTAAAATTGTTAGTGCTCACATTATGGTGAGATTAAATCTTTCTCTAAAAAGCAGTCAGGGTTCTTAACTGCTGAACCATCTCTTCAGCTCCTCTATAAACTTTTTAAAATGCAGCTGGGTGTGGTCATGCATGCCTATGATCCCAGCACTTGAGATTCAGGGGCAGAAAGATCAGGCGTTCGGGGCCTACCTCAAACACATAATGAGTTCAAGGCGGGCGGGTTTCTATGAGACCCCGTCAGACTCTCTGCTCCTCCCAAAATAAAACAAAATATAAGAGTGACACATTCTTGTTAATAAGAGGAACTCCAGTTACTGAAATCCCCAGCAAGAATAGCTCTGAGCGTCTGCTCTCCTTGTGGTGCCAGTGGGGCTTTCCTGGTTTGCCTCAACACAGTTTAAGTGTGGCAGCGAGTCAGTGCTGGGTCTGACTTTAAAACTCTGCCTACAAGCTCTGCATTCGGCTGCATCGAGTCCTGTGGTCTGAAATCATCTCCCTGTGACAATGAATGCATATACAGATTTTCTCATTTTTGTCTTATGGGTGTTTCCAATTGTTGCTTTCGTTGATCACAATTAAAAGCATCTTTTGTTATTTTTAACATCCTTTTGCCTTATGTTTTCCAAAATGGTAACAAAATATGGAATTTTTTGATTGTTTGCTGTACTTTGTTGCTGTTCATCATTGCTTGCTACAAGTGTTGCTGCAAACTAATGTTAGGAATTTGCTTTGCTTTGTAGCTTAGTAACTAGAAGTTGAGGTTTAACTTTGTTTCTTTATGGTAAAGTATCCTTTGACTTCTTTCAGTTTTCCCAGACATGGTCTCATTTGCGCAACCCCACCCGACCCGACTGGTCTGGAATTTTCTGTGTAGACTGATCTAGCTTCAGACTCCAGACTCATGGGCTTCTGCCTCTAGAGAGCTGGGGTTGAAGCCATGTGCCACCAGGCCTGACCGAATTTTTTGTTAAGTGCTATGTATTTTGTTAATTGGTGGGCCTTTTTCTGTTTTTGTTTTTATTCTAATCATTTAATTTTTTTTGTCCTGATTATGTGATATTTTTCCTAATGTGTCGCACGCACGTGTGTGCATGCATGTTTGTGTGTGTGTGTGTGCGTGAGTATGTATGTGTGCGCGTGTGTGAGTGTGTGTGTGTGTATGTGTGTGTATATAATTACACATACACAAAGGTGTGTGAGTAGAGACCAGACTTGGCTGTTGGGTGTCTTCTTTGATTGCTTTGCACCTTATATTTGGGAGCAGGGTCTGTCACTGAACCTGGAGCTCATCTATTCAGCTAAGGTGGCTGATTGCTCCAGGAATCTGCCTGTCTGCTTCTCCAGACCCGAGATTAGAGCATACACCAATGCACCCAGTATTGAGTATGCAAATTCAGGTTCTATGTTTGGTTAGCAAGCATTTACCTGAGCCATTTCCCCATCTCTGTGTGACTTTTATTGGTTTTATTTTGTTATACAGGCTTTTTCTTCTCTGCTTATTTTATTTTGTTTTGAGACAGGACCTCATATAACACAGATTGGACTTGAATATGCTGTGTAGCTAAAAATGATCTTAAGCTTCTGATCCTCCTGCCTCTGGGCCCACTGCCACTCTGACTCTATAAGCCATTTTAAGTTTGTGCATGAATGCATTTTAATTCAGAGAGTTTACTGAGCCATTGTCAGCCTGCTACATTTTTATTTTAAGGTTTATTTCTTTGATAAAATTCGGGGCTGGAGAAATGGCTTAGGGTTAAGAGCTCATACTATTCTTGCAGAGGACCCAAGTTCTCTTCCCACCCACATGGGGCAGCTTACAGCCACCTGCCACTCCAGCTCCAGAGGGATCAACTCCACCCTCCACAGGTGGCTGCACTGCCCCCACACAAGCACAGACATATGTAAGTTGTTTTGGTTTTTTGAGACAAAGTCTTTCTAGGAAGCTGGCTGCCCTAAAATGCACAGAAATCCTTCTAGGATTACAGGCGTGAACCATTAGGACTTTTTTTTTTTTTAAAGAAAAATTATTAGGGTGTTTTGAGGTATGAACTTGAAGTTGTTTTCTTCTACACTGTTATTTATTATCCCTAAAGTAATTATAACATATTAAATTATAGTACTAATATTTGATAAATATCCCATGTTTAAATTATGTGACTACTGGAATTACGTTCCGTAGTGCATAGATAATGCTCAAAACATCACTGGCAATATTATATAGTAAAGCCCAGAGGGTGTTGTAATAGCTTTATTTTGTGAATCAAAATAATCAAAAGCGAAGATAATTAACTCAGTCTGGAAGATAATAAGACAAAGGAAAGCAAGTAAAGGACTCATTGTGAGAAAAAAAGGCGGTAACTAATGAATTAGATCTTTGGAGACTTGAAGAGACATGTCATTTTAAGAAAGATGACATTTACTATAATCTTAGCACTCAGGAACCCAAGGGGTTCAAGGTTCCCTTGGCCACATAGGAAGTACAAAGCTACATCTTCATGTATGAGACCCTGTCTCAAATAATAAAAACAAAAATGGCATTTAAATTAAGATAACAAGCTCAGTTAAAAATTATATCACCAACAAAGTTTTGCTATTTTTAGATTTATTTACTTTTATTATATTTATTTGTGTGCATGTAAGAGATATGGTGGATATAAAGGTCAGAGGGCAACTTGGGAGAGCTGATTCTCCCTCTCCACCGTTTGGGTTCTGGGGCTTAAACTTACATCAGTAGGCTTCTCAGCAAATGCCTAACGTCTGAGCCACCCCACTGTCCCTATTTATTTATTTATCCATTCATCTGTTTATATTTTTATGTTAGCGTATGAAGTGTGTTTCATTGATGTTTTCACACACGTCCATTACTGTGCCTTGTTCTCATTCATCTCTCTGCTCTTCTGTCCCCAGGGCTCCCAGGGCTGCCCCTTCCTGACCCCAGGGCTCCCAGGGCTGCCCCTTCCTGTCCCCAGGGCTCCCAGGGCTGCCCCTTCCTGTCCCCAGGGCTCCCAGGGCTGCCCCTTCCTGTCC
>NC_022013.1:27184466-27199563 GCF_000317375.1 Microtus ochrogaster
CCTTCCTGTCCCCAGGGCTCCCAGGGCTGCCCCTTCCTGTCCCCAGGGCTCCCAGGGCTGCCCCTTCCTGTCCCCAGGGCTCCCAGGGCTGCCCCCATCCTCTAACTCTCTCTTGCTTTTATGTCACATGTGTGCCATCATCTTTTCTTTTCCTCCCCTCTGTTAGATCTCTTCCTCCTCCTCTCCGTCCCCTATTACACACATGCACGCACATGCACGCACACGCACGCACACGTCCTTATATACTTTTAAATCTAAGTTCCACATATAAGAGGAAACAAACAAATACCATTGTCTTTCTGAATCTGGTTTATTTCGCTTAGCATAATGATTTCCAGTTCCATTCATTGTTCTGCAAATGTTATGACGTCAGTGTTCTTGGCAGTAGTATAAAATTCCATTGTGTATATATACTGCACTTTCCTTATACATTCATCTTTTGATGGACATCTAGGCTGGTTTCCATTTTCTGGTTATTGTAATATTGTAAATATCCTAGCAATGTGCATGGATTTGAAGGATCTCTATGGTATGTTGCCTTAGAGCCCTTCCCATGTATTAAATTTGAGTCTTCTTTTTTTAAAGATTTATTTATTTATTATGTATGCAGTGTTCTGTCTGCATGTATGCCTGCATGCCAGAAGAGGGCACCAGACCTCATTGTAGGTGGTTGTGAGTCACCATGTCATTGCTGGGAATTGACCTCAGGACTTCTGGAAGAGTAGCCAGTGCTCTTAACCTCTGAGCCATCTCTCCATACCCCTAAATTTGAGTCTTCTAGAAAGGAAAACATTCTAGGAAAAGATAAATTATGAAAGCTGGCTTAATGGAAGGACAGCCAAATAATAATTTTAAAAGTTTGTCAATCAAGTAGATTAAAAAAAAAAAGAATAAGCGGGAGCCGGATATGATAGCTCATACCTGTAATCCCAGCACTCAGGAAGCTGAGGCTATCCATCAGTGGTTCAGGGCTAGCCTGTACTAAATAGAGAACAGTCGGAAATACATGAGAGTGCGGCTCATAAAAACTAAAACAAAACTAAAGAGAGAGACCTGGGGGTGGAAGGAAGGAGAACTAGAGAGGGCTAAAAAGGGGCTGACTCCAGCCAACTTTATGAGCACACACTTTCAGGGCACCAGGGAGAGATAAGCCCTGCTCTCTGTGAAGGACTGCAGAACCTGTCGCAGTTCATTCCATGATGCTTACAGTAACTAAAACAAAGCATGTGAACTGTATGTGGTGGCACATGCATCCCAGCACGGAAGGCTAATATGAACACAGCTAGAAAAATCCTGAGTGAAACCTACCAAACTAAACCTGACCTGAATGACCTTTATTTTAAAAATACTTCTACCATGAGCAAGGAGTGTTTATTTATTCCAGGAAAGCAAAGTCTATTCTTCTTGTTTTTAATGTGTGTGTGTGTGTTTTGCCTGTATGCATATGTGTGTACCACATGCATGCCTGGTGCCCTCCAGATTCAGAAGTGGGCATCAGATCTCCTGGAGCTGGAACTGTAGATGGTTGTAAGCTACCATGTAGGTGCAGGGAGCCAAGCCCTGGTCCTGTGCAGGAGGAGCAAGTGCTCTTAACCGCTGAGCCAACCTTCCAGCCCCAGCGAAGCCTGCAAGGTGGGCTGCTTCTCTCTCCATGGTGGACCTGAGGGTGGTCTTACTTTCTGTCTGTGTTTCTATTTATTAATAATTTACGATTTTACAATAATGAGTGTTTTTAAAACAGCATTGAAGGCATCTGATCACTCACACTAAACCCTTGCATGTAGCTCAGTGTTGGACTGACTTCCTGCTTTCACAGATTCTTCCAAGTTCTTAACTTAGTTTTTACATATGCTGTACCCTCTGAACAAGCTCTATAGTGTGTATCTAGGTAGAATTTTAATTGACATTGCTTAGAAGTGATTTTTGTGTATGCACATGTCTGTATGTGTGTGCATGTATGCGTGTAGGCATGTGTTTAGGGGGTTGGAATATAGAACTTCACACAAACTAAACAAGGAATTTATCACCGAGACCTTTCCCCAGTCCAGAATTGCACCTTTACATTGCCAGATTATTTTATCTCTCCCTCTGGGTTTTTTTTTTAAATATTTATTTATTTATTATGTATACAATATTCTGTCTGTATGCCTGAAGGCCAGAAGAGGGCGCCAGACCTCTTTACAGATGGTTGTGAGCCACCATGTGGTTGCTGGGAATTGAACTCAGGACCTTTGGAAGAGCAGGCAATGCTCTTAACCACTGAGCCATCTCTCCAGCCCCTCTCCCTCTGGGTTTTACTGTTAACTGTCTCTTCTAAACTTTATTTTTATTTATATATCTGTGTGCTTTTATGTTATATGTGCACACATGTCTGGCCTGGAGCTGGAGTTAACAGCACCATCATGGATGCTAGGAACAGAACCCAGGTCCTCTGAAAGAGCAGGGGGCTGTTTAAACCTCTGATCTAGCTCTCTAGCTCCCTAAAGTTAAATTTATTATTATTTCTCTCTCTGTGTGTGTGTGTGTGTGTGTGTGTGTGTGTGTGTGTGTGTGTGTGTAAGCCAGAGGACAACCTCAGGCACCATCCACTTTCCCCTTTTAGATATGATCCTTCATTGTCCTAGAGCTCACTGTTACAGACTAGGCTGGCCAGCGGTGCACCCCAGAAACCCACCAGTCCAGTTCCCTAGCACTGGGATTACATGTGCACACCCTGCACTTTTTACATGGGTTCTAGGAATCAGTTTGGGTCCTTTGTGTACTAGATAATACTACTGCCTGAGCCATCTCCCCAGTCCAGGTTACTATTTTTGAGGTATTTAATAATTTTGGTTGTTTCTGTAAGACTTATTTTAATTTCCAGCATCTCATGATTGGGGTTTTTGTTGTTATAGTTAGTTTTTTTTTTTAGGCTAGCCTTTCAAAATAATGGTTTTTGGGTTAACATATGAAATAATAAGTTTTATAATAACATCTGCTTACTTGTTTTTAATTTTAATTTGTTATTAGTTTAATTTGATCAGTAATGATATTTTTAAGACTAATCAGATAACCCATAATTTGTTAGTTTTATGTTTTAAAATAATAAAATGATTTAAGCCTTTTTGCTGAATTGTAAACATAACAATTAATGGAAAGAATGCATTTTATTTTTCTTAGAATGATGGTGGTAACAGGGCTGAGGATGTCTTTTGTGATCCTGAAGATGAGTGGGAACCTGACATTACGAGCACGCCAGTTTCTTCCCTTTCTAGAAGAAGGTAAAGCTGCTTATTATTTCTTTCCTTGGTCTGTGTATATGTATGCTTACAGGTATATAAGTTAGAGATTTATATAACACACACACACACATACACACACACACACACACACACACACACACATATATATATATCTTTAGAGACCTGCTGTTATAATACATCTTTAATGGGGAACCAGAAATACAAGTGACATGTTAGAGATCAAATGGCAGTGCATATAGCATTACATTGTTTATTAGTTTGCTATATGAGCAAAAGTGTTCAGTATTTTATTATACTAGTTTTAAAAGCAGCCTAGAATGGTATATGTAGTGTGGAGTGGCGGGGTGCTTCCTGCCACCCGGCTAGCTTTACCGGAAATAATTACACGGAAACTGTATTCTTTTGAACACTGCCTGGCCCATTAGTTCCAGCCTCTTATTGGCTAACTCTCACATCTCGATTAACCCATTTTTAATAATCTGTGTAGCCCCACAAGGTGGCTTACCAGGGAAGATCTTAACCTGCATCTGTCAGGAGTGGGAGAATCATGGCGACTGCCTGACTCGGCTTCTTTCTCCCAGCATTCTGTTCTGTCTACTCCACCTACCTAATTTTCTGTCCTATTAAAGGGCCAAGGCAGTTTCTTTATTTAACCAATGAAATTAACACAAAACAGAAGTCTCTTCCCCATCAGGTATAAATCTAATTTCCTACATTAAAAAGGAATAGCATTATGGGGCTGCAGAGATGGCTCAGTGGTTAAAAGCATTGACTTATCCTCTGTTGTATCCATAGGACCTGGGTTCGACTCCTTGCACCCACATGGCAGTTCACAACTGTCTATAACTCCAGCTCCAGAGACCCAACATCCTCACACAGACATACATGCAGGAAACTCACTAACTCACATAAAGTGGAAATAAAGAAATCACTTTAAAAAGAGAAAGGAATAGCATTACTTTTAACATCTCAAGAATTTGACATATTTTGATATTTTATTGTAGGTTACATGTTTAAACACAATCGTGTTAGTATGAGCACCACAAAAGAATAGATCAGTGTGCTACAGAACATCTGTACATGACAAGTGTTGTCTAGCAAAGCAGAGCCTAAAACACCCATAGTGGGCAGAAATTTTCATGGAAAACCTAGTTCTGCTTAGACTCAGATGCCCAGAGTGTGGGAGCAAATAGTATGGAAAGGCCTTGGCCTGGAACATTCAGCCTTTTAATTTTGTTTGTTGTCGTTGTTTATTGAAAACAAATATTTCTATGATATATTCTGTGTCCCGAGGAGTTTTGGGTAAGTAAGATCCTCCCTGTCCTCACGCACCAGGCACTGGAGAGAGGAGAGGCAGGGTAGACAGAACTGGAGAGAAGAGTGCGTTTTACACAAAGCTGGGATGCAGATTCCAGTGCATCATAGGATTGGTGACTGGTTGTGTGGTTAAGGCGATGTAAAGCTCAGGGTTGCTCCTGGTTTCAAGCTGAGGAAGCAGTGTTCGAGAAGGATGGTAACTTTCCTGTTGGCTGTGATGAGTGAGATTTTCACAGGACAGTAAGTCTGTGTTTAGTCTGGAGTGTTGGGTGTGTTGGAGTTGCCAGGGTGTGAACATCAGTAGCACTGCCCCAACCAGAGCATTGTCAGCATCAAGAATACTTATGGAGCCTGGCGATGTGGGGCCTCCCTGGGACCTCAGTATGGGAGAAATTGAGTCAAGAGGAGCATGAGTTTGAGGCTACCCTGGGTAAAATAGCAAGATCCTGTCTCTTTTTTTGGAAGGGTAGGGGAGTGGTTATCGAGACAGGGTTTCTCTGTTTAGACCAAGCTGGCTTCAAACTCAGAGAGAGTCCCTTGTCTCTGCCTCCCAATTGCTGGGACTGAAGGTGTGTGCCATCACCGCCCAGCAAGATCCTGTCTTAAACACCAACCAACAAGCTCAGCATGGTAACAGCACTCATGCATGAGGCAGAGACAGGAGGATCTCTGTGAGTTAAAGGCCAGTCTCGTCTAGCAAGTTCCAGGATAGCCAGGGCTATATAAAGAGACCCTGTCTCAAAACAAACAAACAAAACCCATCAACAAACAGAACATATATTGAATACTTGATAAGATGTTCTCGTGTGGTACCCACCACAGGCCTCTGAAGTAAGTGTGTGACCACCTATTATTATGTCAGTGAAGAAACTGAACCATTACCAGAATTGTTCTGAGTGAAAGATGCAGCACAGATTCTCCATGCAGACCTTGAGTGCAGAGAGCGTATCTGCATCCTTCAACAGCAGTGTAGTGAAGAGGTCTCGGACCCCAATATCAGAGAGCTGGGCAACAGCTCCAGGCATTAGTTCCTCAAAGAGCAGCTACCATCCCGGCTGCCTCTGAGATCTCTATGATTTCAGCTCGGGAATGATGCTGCCGAGTGTTACGAGGGTAGATGATGTGTGCTCACTCATGGTTGCCTAGACTGTCGCTGAAGTTGAACATATCTGTAAATTAAATCTTAAGTCTGTGGTGTATCTCAGAGATAAAGTCCTCACCTAGCTTCGTGAGAGACGCCATCCAGTCTTCAGCGCTGAGAAAAGACTTTCTTACTGTTACAATATAGAGAAGATAGAGCTTCTGATAAACAGGTCGTGATGGCTACAGGTGATTTGACCTAAGGATGAAAGATACTGCTGGGCCGGACCACTAAAGTCACCTAAGGATGGCCCTTGATGGAACTGGATATATAGAGTAGTAATGACCTCCTCCAAATTACAACCAAACCAACACACTGGAGACGTCTTATGAAACCCTTGGGCTTAGGATGACTAGTTTCTTAACCGTAAAAAGTGGTTAAGTTTTATGAAAACAGTCATTAGTCGGAGAACACTAATGTTTAGTGTACTGAATATTGGTGATTCTTATATCTGCTGAAGTTGGGGTTAATGAGAAACAAACAAGTTTTAAAATGTGACCCCCCCCAAAACCAAAATTCCTTTTTCTATTTTTCAAGATTTTGAAATTAGGTGTTTTCATTTGGCAAATACTTTTGAGAACTTCTGTAATTTAATGGCATCATATTTTTAAAAATGAGTTGCTCTTAGTCTGAGACCTTGTGCATGAAGAATGTTTATGACAGAATGCAGACTCTGAGAATGCCTGCAGTAATGGAAACGCTGACAGATTGCATACAGCTGCGGTTGCCTCTGCTATACCACAGCTGTTCTAATAAAGCAGCCCGCTCTGGCCACCTGTAAATCACACAGATGGCTGACAGTTAAAAGTCAATTTTTCTATCAGATTGGATGAAAACCCTTTGAAAGGAATGTGACAAGCATTTCTTAGTTTAAACATTGTTTAACATGACAGTGTCGCAAGAATGATACTTTTTCTAGCTTGACTTACTTTTTCTTTTTACCTCTAGGAAAACAAATACTTGGGAACTGCTAGATGAAACCTAATCTTCAATTATATTTCTGTGTTTTCATTTATTTTTTAAGAATTCACAGGGGGACTTATATTTGAAACATTTAAGCTTTTATGGGCAGAATACTTTGATTTAATCATCTTTTGGTGAGTCAGCAGTCTGGAAGTGTGGTGAGGAAGACAGCACAGGGTCACCTGTGTTTAGATGCAGGTCACTGCTCGGGAACTTTTGTTCTCATACTGAACTAGACATGGAGTTTAGAAAGGTAAAGGGAGACCCTGCGGTTTCCAGGCTGAGGGGACGGCTGTGCAGGAGCAGTGGAGGGCTCACTTCCTCCCGGGGGGATGCTCCCACAGGCATGCTTTCACAGGGTCTGCTTAGATACTTTTTTCTACCTAGATCGTTTCCCTATTTAAATTCCTCCCCTGGAAAACTCAAGCTGATCCTAGCACATGGCCCAGCCATATTCCTTGCTTTCTCCCCCACAGTCCCAGACAGCAGTCATTCAGCACATCCCTGGGTCTTTGCATCCTTTACCACAAGTCTTCCTTTGTCCCATGCTATGTCTCAGATACTGCCCCTGCTTCCCAAGCCTGCCCTCTTGCTTGGCTAGCCCATGCTTATCCTTCAAGGTTCCAAGGCCCAGACTACTAAAGCACTCTTCTGCCCTCACAGCACCCACCGAACTATGTGCCAGGCTTCCCTCTGTGGCCAGATGCCAGGTTTCATAGCCACATTCAGAGCCCAAGTAATTGTGCACACAGAATAGCCCATTTTGTGAACTATGTTAGGGCAATGCCTGGACATAGGGAAATTCTTGCTCAGAAATGGAAATGAGTTAGTCTCTGTTGTAAAGAACACATGTCAAAATACTCCCCACCTCCCCTGAGACAGGTTCTCACATAGGCCACACTGGCCTCAAAGTCTCCTTCTTATGTCAGCCTTCCGAGTGCTGGGATCATATGTTCCCACAAAGCTGACAGCATTCTTAATACTCCTGTGGTGTATAGAAACTAATTTTAGGATTATCTTGGTTCAGGAGCAGAAGTTTGATGAAGAACGGGAGGATTTCTGGTTGTTTCCATGACATACAGGTCCATCCGATTCAGAACCTGCGTTCTTCACACTCATCAGGTACCGCTTTCCTCAAATTGTCCTTGTGAAATCACTTCATTTCTTAGCAGCTGGGTGTCCTTTATGCAATGAAGATGTGAGTTGGATGGCCATTCTGTTTCGCAAATTCTGTTCTCTGATTTATTGTAGAGCCTTTTGGTTGAGTGGCTAATTCAGACAAGGGAACGTGTTTTTAGAATGTTATTTCCTTCTGAGCAAAACACCAGAGTGCATATCATACACGGCACCGCATGTGAAGAGGGAATCAAGGGCATGTACGCAGGTGCCTAAAGGAGCAAGACCCAAGAGTGCTGCTTGTCTGTGAGCGTGTGTTGGATAGGGGAAGAATCAGTTTTGGTTTGTGTGTTTGTGTGTGTTTGGGGGCGGGGGAGTTGGGGTTGAACTCAGGGCCTCAAGCACGCTGGACAAACACTGCACCACTGAGCACCTTACTGCATATAAAACCTTATCACAAGTTCCAAGTGATTGGGCTGGAGAGCAGCTCAGCAGTTAAGATCACTTGCTAGCTGTGTGGTGGTGGCACATGCCTTTAATTCCAGCATTTGGGAGGCAGAGGCAGGCCAACCTGGTCTACAGAGCTAGTTCCAGGACAGGCTCCAAAGCTACAGAGAAACCCTGACTCAAAATAAAGAAAGGAAGGAAGGAAGGGAGGGAGGGAGGGAAGGATGAAAAAAAGGAAGGAAGGAAGGAAGGAAGGAAGGAAGGAAGGAAGGAAGGAAAGAAGGTAGGAAGGAAGGAAGATCATTTGCTGCTCTAACAAAGATTTCAGATTCAATTCCCAGCACCCATGCAGTGGCTCACAACCATACTCCATTTCTGGGGATCTAATGCTGTCTTCCAGGTTTGCACTTGGTACACAGGCATACATGTAGATAAAGCACTTATACACATAAAATAATAAAATAAATAAACTAAATGTTTTTAAGTTGGAAAGTTACTATTTAATATATTAGTCTATTTGGTAAAGGCCCTAATAGAATACGAGGAAGAATAAAAGGAACTGTAACTCATCTTCTCCAAAGAAATCAGGTTTGAGTTTTGTTATTTTCTTAAAATTAGCTTGGAGGGATATAATTGTTATCCTTAGGACTTGTTGATGTTGTTAACCACTGGCTACGTTTGTGTTGTTGTGAGCACATGCACATGTGTGCATACGTATACACACATGCACACACACACACACACACGATAGGTACGAGCATGCGTGTGCACACATACAGTGACAACTTATTTATTCAGTAGTAAAAGTCGGGTGTTTTATAAAAGTGTTTTTAAGGGAAAGTCAGATACAAGATTCTTTTTTTTTTTTATTTTATTG
Source organism: Microtus ochrogaster (assembly GCF_000317375.1). Lineage (NCBI taxonomy): Eukaryota > Metazoa > Chordata > Mammalia > Rodentia > Cricetidae > Microtus > Microtus ochrogaster. The sequence goes on from NC_022013.1 coordinate 27,193,570, forward strand.
AGAAAAGGAAAAAAAAACAAGTTTCCACCTCCTCCCAGCCTCCCATTTCCCTCCCCCTCCTCCGACCCTTCCCCCCCTCCTCCCACCCTTCTCCCCCTCCCCCCACTCCTCTCCCCCTCCCTCTCCAGTCCAATGGGCAGTCAGGGTTCCCTGCCCTGTGGTAAGTCCTAGGTCCTCCCCCCTCCGTCCATATTTAGGAAGGTGAATATCCAAACTGGCTAGGCTCCCGCAAAGCCAGCACATTAAGTAGGATCAAAACCCCGTGCCATTGTCCTTAGCTTCTCATCAGTCCTCATTGTTCGCCATGTTCAGAGAGACCAGTTATATCCCATGCTTTTCCCTTCACAGTCCAGCTGGCCTTGGTGAGCTCCCAATAGATCAGCTCCACTGTCTCAATGGGTGGGTGCACCCCTCGTGGTCCCGACTTCGTTGCTCATGTTCTCCCTCCTTCTGCTCCTCATTGGGACCTTGAGAGCTCAGTCCAGTGCTCCAGTGTGGGTCTATGTCTCTAACGCCATCCATCACCAGATGAAGGTTCTATGATGATATGCAAGATATTCGTCAGTGTTGCTATAGGATAGGGTCATTTCAGGTTCTTTATCCTCAGCTGTTCAGGGAACTAACTGGGGACCTCGCCTTGGGCTCCTGGGAGCCACTCTAGGTTCAAGGCTCTTGCCAACCCTAAGGTGGTTCCCTTATCTAAGAATTGAGCTTCTGTGCTCCCTTATCCAACCTTCCTTTATCCCAATCCTCCTTTTTCCCCAAGTTCCCCCAATCCTCCCCTTCTGCCTTATCTCTCCCCATCTCCCCTTACCCCCTCCCACCCCACCCGCAAGATCCCAATTTTCTCCCAGGCAATTTTGTCTATTTCCCATAGCCAAGAGGATAACTATGAGTTTTTCCTTTGGTTCACCTTCTTACTTAGCTTCTTTAGGATCACCATTGTAGACTCCGTGACCCTTATTTATGGCTAGAAACCAATTATGAGTGAGTACATCCCATATTCATCTTTTTGGGTCTGGGTTACCTCACTCAGGATAGTGTTTTCTATTTCCATCCATTTGCATGCAAAATTCGAGAAGTCATTGTTTTTTACCGCAGCGTAGTACTTGCTTATTTGAAGTCTTCCAGAGATGGAGCTGGGTGTGGTGGTAGACAGTGTCGTCCTGGCAAGCTCTCAGAAGGCTGCAGCAGAAAGGTGTCGAGTTCAGTGCCCGCCTGGGGCTATTCAGTGAAGCAGTGGGGAGCAGGAGAGGGAGGAGTCGCTCCTTGTACACTTAGTAGGAGCCTAATAGAGGGTTTGCTCTGCCTAGGGCCTGACATTCTCTAGCTTTGGAAATCTAAGGAGCGTCTTACTTCTCAGCTCAAGGTCCGTAATATATTTTAACTAGATTTTTACAGGTCTAAAATGTTCACATTGAATTACAGAATACATCAGTCTCAGAGAACATCTATAGTTAGCTGTCTTGGGCAACTAACTCTAGTGTCGTGTCATGGACATGCATTCACTGTAGCTGTGGCTTCAGGTTGGGCTTCCGAGCCTTCCTTTCCACGTCAAGCTCTCATCTTTGTTCTGGGCATTTAATATTCCCTATTCTCTGCCCTTTTTTTTTTTTTTTTTTTTTTTTTTAGTAATTGACTTCTAGTTCCCTGTGACTAGACCAGAAAACACTGCGTTTTAAGTGGGAATCATGATGCGCTGTTATGGGCTCCGCTATAACGTTCCTGGCTGAAGGCCCGAAGGGGCTCTCTCACCTTTCCGTTTGCTTCTGCTCTGTCACTACTTAGAAAGCAGTGTTTTTTGCAAGCCCATCTCCCAGGAATGTGCACTGTGAGCTGCAGATGGCCCGTTAGCTTTGGCCTGTTCCGACTGTAGTGTACCCTGGGAAGAGCTCTTTTAAACCGCAGGTTCCAGAGGACCACAGTTCAGTTCTCAGCACCTACGTGGCAGCTCACAACTGTCTGGAGCATCAGTTCCTGGGATCTTCTGTCTCCATGAACACTAGATATGAACATGGTACACAGACATACATGCAGGCAAAGCACTCAGACACATCAAAATAAAAAGAGAAAGGTTTAAGTGCGTAGGTACAAGGGATATTTTGATTCTCTAATTACTTATATTAAGGGTGAAGAGCTACAAATTCTGTGGGCTCATACTAGTGAGATGGTGCAGGAGAATTGTCTGTATTCTGTCAATCATGTTATAAATAAATCTGATTGGCCAGGCGGGAAAACCAGACAGGAAGTAGAAATGATACTAGGAGAACAGGAGAAATCTGGGAAGGAGGAAGTTGATTCCTCCCACTCCTGGCCAGACCACCGAAGCAACAGGATGTGATCTGCCTCACTGATAAAGGTACTGAGCCACATGGCTAACATAGATCAGAAAAATGGGTTAATCAAGATGTGAGAATTAGCCAATGAGAGGCTAGAGCTAATGGGCCAATCAGCTTATAATTTATGGAGACCTGTGTGTGATTTTCTTTGGGGCTAAACAGTTGTGGGGTACTGGGCGGGACAGAAACCCAAACAAGCAGGCCTGGCCCTTCATGTTATAGTGAGAGGTTAATTGGTTCCTACCTGGACCTGCGTTTTCACCTTGATTTATAGAAATTAGAATTCACTGAAATAAGAATTGCTGCTTTGAACTACTAACCAACTATACTTCAGTAGGCCTGAATTCATGCCTTTGTCCGAAGGTATCATGCTTACACTGACTGTTTTCTGTTTATGCAGGTTTAATAGAAAAATCAAGTGCCATTTACCCAAATTCATCAGAACCCTTTCTTCCTGGAATTTGCAAAGAATTGATTGGTTCGTCAATAGACTTTCTTGGACAGAATTATGATGAAGAAAAATCTATAGCAGATAGCCTGATGAGTAATCTTCTTAAACTTTATAACGGGCTACTTGCCATTTCCAAAGCCCATGAAGAGCAGGATGAAGAAAGTCAAAATAACTGTAAGCAGTTCCACTGATTCTACCAACTCCCCTGATGGTAATTCTCTGCCCGTGGGGGGATGATTATTTGGTGTATCTGGCCGACATCTCTCGACCCTGTTTAGATGCTTTAATGGTGACTGTATGTGAGTTCTTTTATCTGGAGACATTCCTTGCAGTAATTCTTCTTCTTCTTCTTTCCAAGTGTTCTCTTCTGACCGGGCAGCTCAGGCCCTCACCGTCCAGATTGCTTGTGCCTTTGAGCAGCTTGTGGTTTTGTTGAAACACTGGCTGGATGATTGTCCACCTGGTACCAGCTCAGCAAGGCTTGAAGATGAATTGAGACAAGATATTAAAAAGCTGGGAGGCTATTTACAATTGTTTTTGCAGGTACCTTGATTTTTTTATTTTTGAATAATTTCATGTGTTCTAAAAGTATTTATTGAATTTTCTACCACCTGTATCTTCCCTAAAATTATACCTGAGGATTTCTGGGTGTTTCCTGTTTTGGGGTCCTAAGACTGTAGTTTCATTTGGTTTACTGGGCAAAGATTTGGTGTCCTCTGTATCCTAAGTGGTTCGCAGATGTAAAACTACACTGGTTCTGTTCTGTGCTCTACTCACTATGCGCTACGGGAACCAGGCTGAAAATTTAAAACACACACAGACAGAGACAGACAGATAGACAGACAGGACCACGGGGACATTCTTGAGTCAAGAATGCCAAGAATGCCCACTTTACTGTGCTCAGGGGCAGCTTATATAGGGCTCTGGCCACACCCCAGCTCTTGGGATCTTTCAGCTGCAGCCCCTCCAGCCTGCCATCAGGGTCTCATGCTCAGAGCAGCTGCGGGCTGCTCAGAGCAGAGGAAAACAAGTTGTTTACAAGAAATTCAGGGTCTGGTGGTCCACAGTCCCCAACACGCAGATCCTGGTTCATTTCGTCCTCATGACAACCCCAATTGATACCGCAGTCACCATTTTATAGATGAGGAAGTAGAGGCTTGGGAAATGACTGGCTCAACCAGTGTTATGTAACTACCGGGTCATGGGGGTGGATTTGGATGCGCGATGTTGATGTCTTCCTGAGTTATGCTCTGCTAGCCTCCAGTTAAGGTCACTGGGTAGAGAGACAGAGTCTTACTCTGGCTGTGGGCTGGCTTTCTGAATTAGTAATGAACCTGTTGATATCTTGGTGAGAAAAGTAATTTTGTTTCTTGCTTACTTTGTATCAAGTAACATTGGGTTTGGCCACTAGGAAGAAGCAAGATAAAATCTTGCTTTTTATCTGCTAGTAGGCATGGAGGTTCTTCTGCACACAGAGGCAGGATCCCAACTCCTTTCTATCTTCTCCTCTGCTGTGTCTGAAGTGCAGACCTCGTCATGCTCCATCACAATAGAGCGCCATCTGAGTTGTGTCTGTGTGTGTGTGTCTGTGTGCAGCAGGGGGGGCCAGTGGGGACAAGGAAACACCTTCCTTTCAAGGAAATATCTGTGAGGCATCATATGGTGCTTATATATGTCTGGCCAGAACTTCACCTGTCCAACTTTATCTATAATCAAGAAGTGGATTTTTTTTTTATTTTTCTGGGCACCCATGAATCAAGTTAAAAATCAAGGGTGCATTACAGTAGAAGTCGGGAACTAATGTTGAAGATCTTTACAAGAATGTCTCAAATAGATGAGGGGGAAGAGGAGAAAATACCAAGAGAGGCAAGTTTTACTTTTTAAAATAAATATTTAAACTTTCTAGATTATTTGGTCAAGTTTTATGCAGTGATACCCACGATATTTTTGTAGTGATCCACACTGACGTCTTTTTACATTTGGGGAGTGTGAGGGTTCTACACATCAGGGTGCAGTGTGGAAGTCCAGAGCAGCCTGCAGGAGTCAGCTTTCTTTCTGTCGTGTGGGTTCCAGAGACCCAGGTCATAGGACTGATGGCAGCCTCCTTTACCCACAAGCCCACCTGACGTTCCACATTTTGTGGAGTTTTTACTGTGACAAGTGCTTCCTAGTGGGCTGAGTTAGGGAAATACTTACTATCCCTTGTGGTTTTCCCCCAGAGAACTTTCTTGGTCTCCCCAGCTTGGTTGGGTACCTCTCTTGTTTGTTTTCTGTTAACCCCGAGTAAAGCTACTCATTACGTCTTCCAGTATGCTATTCTGTTGATAAGCATGTGCACTTCAGTGACGGTAGGCTCTCTGTAGGTGTAGGACCCGGAGTGTCTTCACAGGGCCTCATGTGATGGCTAGATGGATGGATATGGTTGTTAAATGAATCCTATACTCACATCAAACGAAGGGTCACTTTGGATGTGTACAACAGGGAAGAGAAGAAGGTAACACAGAGGTGGACTAAAGACAGATATGGGCAAACTTCAGGTGAAGAAGATCTGACAACATAGAACCATGAACACGGAAGCCTGGAGTGGTCAGAGACCAAGGCTTTCGGTCAGGAAGAAGGAATACAGCTTAGGAGGGTCTGTGGTAGAAATGAAAGAGAGGCAGTTTAAGGTGTGTGTGTGTGTGTGTGTGTGTGTGTGTGTGTGTGTGTGTGTGTTAGGTTCAACCCTAATGAAGGAATATAACTCATGTCTGTGGTAGACATGAAAGAGAGGCGACTTTAGAGTAGTTGGGAGGGGAGTGGAATATACCCACAAACCAGAAACTCACTGTTGATATTTGAAATCCTGTGTTTTCATCTATGCTATATTAATTTGTGTCTTTAGGCAAACTGCTTAGCTTCTTGAGTCTCTCCATTTTCTTACCTGGAAAATAAGAACAGTAATGTCTGCCTGGCAGGTTTATTGTGATTATCAAGATTAAATCATGGTACTCTTATTAGAGAGTACCTGAGAGGCAGATTCTTTGTGAGTTAGAGGCCAACCTGGTCTACAGAGTAAGTTCAGGACAGCCAGGAATACACAGAAAAACCCTGTCTCAAAACACCAAAAGAGAGAGGAAGGAAGGAAGGAAGGAAGGAAGGAAGGAAGGAAGGAAGGAAGGAAGGAAGGAAGGAAGGGACAAAGAAAAGAAAAATATGTGTGTG
>NC_022013.1:27199663-27219269 GCF_000317375.1 Microtus ochrogaster
GAGAGAGAGAGAGAGAGAGAGAGAGAGAGAGAGAGAGAGAGAGAGAGAGAATAAATATCTGGTAGAGTTTCTGCTGTGAAATCTCTCTTCATTTTCTGGGAAGAAGGCTTTGAACTTGACTTGAGAGTTTCAACATATAGACTTATGGGACATATTCTATACAAGGAATGAAGGCTTGAGACCCAGTGACTGGGAAGGTAAGTTTGGCTCCGGAAGACTCGGGTGAAGCCAGTGCTAGCCAGAACACTTTTGTGCTGAAGCACTGGTTTGGCAGTCCTTACTTGTAATGGTGTAATGAGCATCTTACATGGCAGTGCCACAATGGGGAGGACCAGAAAGAACCATTCGAGAGGAGGCTCCTGTGCCTTCAAGACTTGTGTACTGAGTGCATATGGGAAGGCTGTTGTTTAAGAGCTGGGATGTTTTTTTCTTCCTCTCCTTTGCCCTCTCCCCTGAGAAAAGAGTCTGTCTGTTGGGGTGCTAACAGGACAGTTAAAGTTGAGAGGCCAAAGACACACACCATTTTGTTCTTCATTTTGCTGTTTCCTTATCAGTCCTGACTTAGGTTTAACTTCACACTTATTTATGTCTCCCTTCACTGTGTTGTCTTTGAGGGAGGAAGAAGCTGGATCTTGCTCCTGTCACAGCTGCATAGCTTCAGGGCTGCCTGCTTTCAGTCTCTCACCAGCATTTCAGTGATCTTTATATTATGAGTTTTATTTTGATGTGTATGGGTATTTTGCCTACATGTATACCTGTGTTCCACATATGGGCCCAATGCCCTCAGAAGTTCCAGGTGATTGTGAGTCACCTAATGTGGGTGCTAGGAATCAAACCTTGGTCCTCTGGAAGAGCAGCCAGTGCCCTTGATCTACTGAGCAATCTCTCCAACTGTTTTGTTATCTTTAGTGCTGGGACTGGGGACTTAAGTCCAGCCCCTCATGCTTGCTAATTCACCCACTGTCCCTTTTTTCTCCATTTTATCACCTCTTAAAAATTTCATATGTGGGGTCTAGAGGGATGGCTCAGCGGTTTAAGAGCACTGGCTGCTCTTCCAGAGGTCTTGAGTTCTATTCCCAGCAACCACATGGTGGCTCACAACCATCTATAGTGGGATCTGATGCCCTCTTCTGACATAAAGTTGTACATGCAGATAGAGCACTCAAATAAATACATACATACATAAATCTTTTTTGAAAATCTCATGTGATATACTGTCTGATCAATTTTTATTTCATAGGGGTGCTGTTCGGATATTTCATCAATGGTACAAGAGGCTCGAAACAAAGTCATCCAGGTGATACTGCAGGCTGTTCAGTGTGTGGCTCAGCTGGCCATTCTGAAAGGGAGCAGGCTCTGTCTTCTGGAAAACAGCAGCAAGAGTTCCAGTGCCCGGGTAATGTATACTGTTAGCTCTGAAAGGCTTCTGTGGGAACATTAGAGACTTCTGTTAGCAGGATCACTGCACAAAATAAGTTCATATCTTTTTTCAAAATGACTTGTACTTTTAATAGTTTGGCAATGTCTTTAAATTCTTCAGTCAAGTTTGGATGAAATAAGATTGGGATATACTCCGTTGGTGGTTTGCATGCATGCACGGGTTTGAACCCTGGCACTGTAAAAGGTGTGGTAGTACAGTCTGTAGTCCAGCCTTAGGAGGCAGATAGGAGGATCAGAAGGGCAAGATCACCTGAGACCAGCCTGGGCTACATGAGTACCTTTCTAAAACAAACAAACAAATGGTTAAACTATGATTGGATGATTATATCTCTTTCCAGTCCTTTTGGAGCTGGGCATGATGGAGCACACCTTTAGTCCCGGCACTCAGGAGGCAGAGACAGGTGGATCTTTGTGAGTTCAAGGCTGTCCTGAACTACACCGTACATTCCAGGACACTGAGATCTTGTCGCAGAAAACAAACAGAAAATCCTTTTGGGACTAGGAATAGGGCCCTCGTCTACAACTTAGGGGTTGAGGATCATAAGAACAGGAACAACTTTGGCTACATAGTGAGACCAACCTTAAAAACTAATGAAGGAAAGATGTTCCTTTTGCTCTCTGGTTTTATGACTGCTATCAACTGTGGAACATCTCATCCAGTTTACACAAGGAAAAGAAACAGTAATTAAAGAATATTTTTATTTGCCCACTTTATGCTATGAACAATACTATATTACAATGTATTGTATCCTAGCAAATAAGGTCCTACCTAAAATGAGCATTTGTTTCATAGCACATGGAATACTAATTATTGTAGCACAAATTCTAGTTGGTCTTATGATGTGGGATTTTCCTCTGTATGATGTGACTATGTTTTATTACCATTGGTTAATAAAAAGCTGCTTTGGGTGCTGAATAGAACAAGGTTTCCAAACAGAGATAGAGGGAGAACGGTAGGCAGAGTCAAGGAGATACCATGTAGCCACTGAATGAAAAAGATGCCTGCCAGAACCACGAGCCTCATGCTAAAATATAAAATAATAAAAATGGGTTAAGATGTAAGAGTTCACTAATAAAAAAGCCCAAGCTAATAGACCAAACAGTGTTTTAATTAATGTAGTTTCTGTATGATTATTTTGTGTCTGGACAGCTAGAAATGAACTAGCAACTTCCAACTACAGTCTTAATAATAAAACCCAGAGTCAGATATGAGTGGGTGAAAGCTGAAGGATCAGAGAGGCAGAGTAGCCAGTCACTAGAGAGACCTTTTATACCTCTGCCAGTGCTCAGACCAAAGGGACGGACAATTCTGTTCTCAGACTGCACTGAACTCCCGCCTCCTCCCACCTTAGGCCTCTCTCAACCCAGCCATATCGCTCCTGTCTCTTCCTCTCTAGCGCTGGGATTTAAGGCATGGAATCCCAAATGCTGGGATCACCTTTGTATGAGCTCTGTTTTTCTTTTAGACAGATTCAATCTTTTGTTGCCCAGGGTGGTGTAGTAAGAGCAGCGGGGCTGCGTCCCCAGCACCCCGGCCGCCTGCTAGCTTATGCCCGAAATAACAACACACAAACTGTATTCATTTAAACACTGCTTGGCCCATTTCTATCTAGCCTCTTCTAGGCTAATTCTCACATATTAATTTAGCCCATTTCTAATCATCTGTATGTAGCACCCCAAGGTGCGCTTATCGGGAAGATTCTAGCCTACATCCATCCTGGGTCGGAGCTTCATCGCATGTGCCTGGGAGAGAGCTGCATGGCGTCTCTGTCTGAGGCGTCTTACCTTACTTCCTCTTCCTCCCAGCATTCTGTTCTGTTTACTCCACCCACCTATGTTCTAAGCTATGAGGCCAAGCAGTTTGTTTATTACTTAACCAATGAAATCAACAGATTGATATGACACTCCCACATCAGGGTGGCCTTGAACTCACAAAGAATCTGCCTGTCTCTTGAGTCCTGAGATTAAAGGTGTGTGCCACCACTCCCTGGCCTCTAGTGGCTTAGCTCTGCCTCTGGTCTTCAGGCAAGCTTTATTTGTTAAAACACAAACAAACTACCACTACAAATTATAATTTTGTTAATTTTATTTCCCAATAGATTGTTCTCATACTAACTTTAGCTGAATTTAATAAACTGGGAATGAATTACATTTCATTACCTTATAATTTTGGAGAGTATGTAAAACTGTTGGACTCTAGCGTCCAAACACCGAGAAGGAGTTGCCTCCAGAGACCATCTCATACACACAGCCGATGCAAAAGCATGAGGATTTTATTAATTCTGTCATGACAGGGTCCCCCAGCATTCGGGAAGCCAAGGGACCCCGAATAGCGGGTACAGTCTACTTTTAAAGGGGCCATAGAAGCAAGGGGTGTTGTTCTTTGACTATTCTGATTGGCTTATTCGAAAGGGCTATTACCAGTAATTGACTGGACAGCTGTTGCCAGATCAGATGAGGTAAGAGGTCATTTTGACCCCGTTTCCCAGGGGACCGAACCAAAACTTACGTATATGGGTAATTGTTCAGGAACTGAGTACGTGTGAGTGTAGCTGTTAGGTCCTTGGTTCCCAGGGAAGGAGGGGAAGCACTATGGCACAGAGGCTGAGAGGATTCAGAATTGTCAAAAATGGCTTCAGGACTGTCTTAAAGTTTTACAAAACCAGGCACATGAGATGGCGCAGTGGTGATGGTGTTTGCATCAAGCCTAGTTTCCTCAGTTCCAGCCCTTAGAGCCATGTGGTGGAGAGAACCAGCTCCTACGAGTTGTCCTATGACCCCCATGTGCTCTCTCTCTCTCTCTGTCTCTGTCTCTCTTTTTCTTTCTCTGTCTCTGTCTCTCCCTCACACACACATACACACACAAATGTAATAAAATTTTAACATATAAAACCCGAGCTTTGCCGGGTGATGGTGGCTCACGCCTTTAATCCCAGCACTCGGGAGGCAGAGGCAGGCGGATCTCTGTGAGTTTGAGGCCAGCGTGGTCTACAAAGGGAGTTCCAGGACAGGCTCCAAAGCTACAGAGAAACCCTGTCTCGAAAAACCAAACAAACAAACAAACAAACAAAATAAAACAACAAACCTGAGCTTTTCAGCTAAATGCCTAAAACTTTTCCTAACAGGAATTCACAAGTGCTCTCCAGGAAGGCGTAGCCTTGGGGATGAAGAGTCTCTTAGATTCTGGGCTGGAAAAAGCACAGGAACTCGAGCGAGACCTCTCCAGGCAGCTTGCACATGAGGAGGTAAGCTGTGTGGCATGCTTGATCTTAAAAATGGTTTGATTTCTGGATGTATATTGTCCAAAATACTTAAAATGTGCAAATAATAGTATAATGTGAATTCTATTTTTGCGTATTATGTATTTATGAATTTTAGTTGTGCTGAATATTTTGTAATGGCGAGGCAGAGACCGTGTCCCTATGAAGCTCCTGAGCCATGTGGAGGGTGGCAGTGACAGCTACTGTTGACTCTGTGCATGTCCTTCTCCACCTTCTTGTGGGTCTTTACTCTTCCACCTAAACAAAGAAGCCAGTCATCTGGAGCTAAGGATTTTTCCTGGACCATTCGCATCAGTGACTTCATACCAAGATATAGACCTAGTAGAGCTGTTGGTGACACCCTCGAGTGCTTCTGCCTCCTCCCAGAGCAGTGTCAGGAGTGGAGGCTGGAGAGATGCTCCAAGTGTTCTCACAGAGGACCAAGGTTCAGTTCCCAGCACCCACATGGTGCCTCACAATAGCTGGCAACTCCAGTTTCAGGGATGCCCTATTGCCCAAGGGTATCTGCCACATATGTGGTACATAGGTATACGTAAGGCAAAATATTCATAGACATAAAATAAAATGTTTTAAAATTAAAAAATTAATACTAGTAATAATGGCTGGCAAATGCTAAATTGCTCGTCTTGCTTGTACGTGTTGCATTCTCTGAATATGTCTGCCTTTCTCGCAGACATATTTTTGTTCATTTATTTTAAAAGATGGGCAAAGTCAAAGAAGTTTTTATTGTCACTAAATCAAGATCTGTGGGTCCCGTGCAATTTCAGTAGACATGATGCAGGTTCTGCTGTGGTACTTTGAGGAGGGATGTGTTGGACTTTAGGTCGTAGTCAGCCACTGCTGGCAGCTGAGATTGGCTTTGCCTCAGGAGCAGCCCAGCCCCCTTCATCACTAATGCGCTCTACGCTGGAGTTCTGTCAGTAACCCTCTGCTGGCAGGAGTGCAGAGAGTGGAGTAGTGACGAGTGGAGAGAAATGAGACACGAGGCGTGTTAAACTGTTAAACAGGTGTGGGTATTCGCTTTGACAGTGCTGGGAGAAATGAGGCTTCTTTATGCAGAACTCTGTTCTCCTTCCTCTTGTTCTACAGTCTGACATGTAGTTTGTTACATGGATTTTAATTCATATATTCTTTTTTTTCTCTCTCACTCTATGTCTGCGTGTGTGTGCAGGCACATATATGGATATGTGTGCAGGTACACGTTTGTGGATGTGTGTGTAGGTCAGAGGGCAACCTCAGATGTTGTTTCTCAGGAACTGTCCACCTTGCTTTTGGAGGCAGAGTCTCTCACTGGCATCTAGAGCTGACCAGTTAAGCTAGACTGGCGGTCAGTAAGCCCTAGAGATCCTCTGCCTTCATCATGCCTGGTATCACCAGCCCATGCCACCCATGCCAAATCATTATGTGGTTGCTGGGGATTGAACTCAGGTCCTCATGATTTCATGGCAAGCACAATGGAGCCATCTCCCCCGTTCCTGATTGTATTCTTCCAACTTAAAAGTCATAAGAGCCTGTGGCAGGGGCTGGAGCGGTGGCTCAGCAAGTGGCTCTTCCAAAGGACTGGGGTGTGAATCTCTGCACCCCACGTCAGGCAGCTCACACCTGCCTGTAACTCCAGCTCCAGGAAGTCTCACACCCTCTTCTGGCCTGTGGGCACTGAAATCATGTGTGTTCATACACACACACAAATACAATAATTTGGCCGGCAGATATACACACAGACAGAATATTGCATACATAATACATAAATTAATTTAAAAAAACAAATACAATAATTATCAGGATTGCATTATATTTTTTAAAAATGACCCATAGCAGAAAAATAGAATCCCCAAGAAGTAGAAAAATCATAAGTAGAGAAATAGACAGTAGGCTCATAGAGGGCATTGGAATTATGATTTCAAAACTGTGTTCATGAAGTCAAGAATTTAGGTGTGCCTTTTGGGAGAGTCTTACCGTGTGGCTCCGGTTGGCCTGGAACTAGCTTTGTTGTCCAGGCTGGTTTGAACCTTATAGTAATCCTCCTGAGTGCTGGGATTATAGGCCACCATGGCCTACTTCTCTTCTTACTGTAAAGGCAAGTTTGCGCTGACCTAGACAAGAGCTTAGTGAAAGCCAATTAAACACAGCACAGAATCCCCTTGAGCAGTGGAGTACAACTTTTTGATTTAGTCAAAGACTCGCACTGCTTCTGAGAGCTAGGAGTTACCATCTGGGATCTGACTCTCAGTCTGTAAGATAGGAAATACCATCTGCAGCATAAGACTGAAGCTGAGAATCAGATAAAAAACTGCAATGTTCTCAGAGCAACTCATGTTTGCTTGATAGCTCAACCCTCACTTTCTTCTGAGGGAAATTTTAGGAATTTCATCCTTATAAATATTTAAATAAGGGCTGGAGAGATGGCTCAGAGATTAAGAGCATTGTCTGCTCTTCCAAAGGTCCTGAGTTCAATTCCCAGCAACCACATGGTGGCTCACAACCATCTGTAATGGGGTCTGGCCTGCAGGCATACACACAAACAGAATATTGTATACATAATAAATAAATATTTAAAAAATATTTAAATAAAATGCAAGTGTCATTTTGATAGCAGACATCAGAGTATATATTCCTTTTTATGTTTATATTATTGCATGTGTGCACATGGGGACCTGTGTATCATATCACATATGTGGAAGTCAGAAGACAACTGTGGGAAGTCCGTTCGCTCTTCCCACCTTTAGTACCCAGGTCGACTGTAGATCCACAGGCTTGCATAGCAAGTGACTGCGCCTGCTAAGCCCAAATGTGGGCTTTGTTGATATGGAAATCAGTGTGTCATTTATTTCTAAGGAAATTCCATTAGTATGACATATGTACTCTCAACCCGGTCTCTGCTTACCTCAGAGATAGAACTTCCATCTCTTGTGCATTCTAGACTAGAACTTTTCCATCTGGTCTCACACAGGTCTAAAAATGATAGTTTGGAGATGATTGTTTGTATAACAAAGTATTTTAACATTTTCTATAGGTCGCCGAGCGGATGAAGGCTAATGCCGTAGAACTGGTCAAGTCTCTTGGGAACACCTTTGCTGAATGGAAACTAGTAAGAGGGGCTTCGGTCGTTTATGTTTCTCATCGCGGTAGGCTCGGCTGTAGATCTTGATTTCCTCTGCATCTTTAGCTAGAGACGGCTATGCTGTGCGTGCTAACTAAGCATACTTGTTTTCTAGTTTTCCTTCCGTCAGCCTTAATGCACTGGTGTTGGTAGTAGGTACATGACGGCACAGGAGCTTCCTAACGCATCAGCTGTTTGGTAGTTACTGCACAGGGCTGCCAGCATTTGCTAGAGTGTGGTCGTCATAGGCTAAGAACCATATTAATAGTTAAAGTGCTCCCATGGTGTCCGATGGGGTTGAATTCAAGCAGGCTCATGTCACGATCTCACTCTATAGACAAAGGCAGATGGCGTGTAGAATCGCTGTACTGAAAAGAGAGTAATGCCCATGGCCAAACTGTTTAAGTAAAGCGAATATTTCAAGTAAATACTGTGGAATTGGATTCTTTTTCATCAGCCTTTTCTGGTGCTGGATCCCATGGCACTGTTGCTTCATTCTGTCCCTACGCGCCAGGATGCTAGGGCTGAAATTTAAATTGAATTAAAATTAAATTCTTATTGCTTTTAAAAGTAGTCGTTGTTCATTTTGTATTTTGATCTTGCTTGTAGAAAAGTTTATGCCCTAGGGAGGAAATTAAACATTTTCAGTGTAATTTGTTATTGATGTAGTTTCATTGGACATAGCATAATCTAATGATAAATTTCTGGGCAATTAAAATCATTTTACTAAATTTATTGCCGTAAATTTAAAATTGTATCTATATTTTAAATATTGGTTTTGTTTATGCAGAAAAACTTCAGAACTCAAGTACAAGAAGGCTCTAGGCAACAAGGTTCCAGGATGGTAACTCTCGCATCAGAGTTCTTGAAGTTCAAATGTTGCTTGGAGAAAACCGTTGAGATCATTACATCTGCACTGAGAGGTATGTACCCCAAGTGGAATCTGGACTGGGACTGCGCGGTCCAGGGACCCCAACATGTCTCCCCCTCTCTCGCAGCCTGAGCTATGACTAAAGCTCACTGCACACTGCCCCAGTGAGATTAGTTACCAGTGCAGGAGCTGGGCTGTTGAGCTCCACACAACACAAGTCCACATTTCCGCCTGCACAGTCAGGGAAGCCTATACTTAGACAAGGAAGCCTGTCCAAGGGCACTTCAGCGGGACAACCCTCAGTGGCTTGGGCTGTCATGTAGGATCCTTTTGCTAAGAGATCCCTAGAGTCATGTGATAGCCTGCTGGCACCTGGAATGGGTAACCCACTTTTCCCTTTCTCTCTTGCACAGGGTGCCCCAGTGACCTGCACTGTCTCAGAAACTGTACTGAAACGCTCTGCACCCTGGCTCCCAAGCTCCACAGTGACGTCATTGGGCCCTCTGCCTCTGCTGGCAGCTGTGGGAAACTAGAATCTCTAGCTAAATCACTTCTCTTCTGTTTTGAACGTGGAGAAAGACCTGGTTTGTTGAAACCCGAGGAATCTCGTAATCAGCAAAGCAAGGGAGAGCAGTGTGAGTCAGGCGGGGCTGACTGCAGCGCAGGCGTGCCAGCATGTGCTGGTGAACCCCACAGAGACACGTCCCCAGCAGTGTCCTCACAGGCCTGCATCCCCAATAGGATTCAGTGGGTGTGAAACCACTGCACAGGCACCTGGTGACTGTCCATGACCAAAAAGGACTTGGTGATGCTTTTCCTCACACGGGAGAACATGTGTGTAAATGTTTAGAGTTCGTGTCTATGCGGAGTCTCATATCGGGTGATATTATCTGTGATCATAACAACAGATGGAGTCCTGGTTTCAAATGCCTCAGTGTGGCTCAGAATTTCCTAAGCAGACGATTTTCAGACAAGGCGTTTACCATGTTGAAACACTGACAGCCAAATGAAATTAGGGTCTCAGAGCCACGTGAGTGACTGTGTCTCCAGTTCCTCATTGCCTTGAATTCTGAATGTTTACCTTGAACGCTGCTGTACTGTCTCTCTCTACCTGGTGCATCAGCCTGTTCGTAGATGGGTACTTTCTCATGCGTGGACATCTGAGCAGGTGGTAACTTTGGGTCTGTGCGTTCTCTCCCCCAAATACAGCAGAAAGGATTAGGGTGGTGGTAAAATTCTCAGCGCAAGTTTAGCTAAGGCAGCTTGCTCCAACTCTGCTGACTGCTTACCTGTTTGCCATCAGTAGTAAATGTGTAATTTGTTTCTTTTCAAACTGTAATACCTAAAGGTCACCCGGATCATAATTTACTGTGTTAGCTGTGTTCTGTAATGGGAACTATATTCATAAAATTTTGAGGTAGCGTCACTTGGGGAATCAGAGGCTGGCCCTTTTTTATAACACTTGTTTTGCTAAAGGGTAGCTAGTTTACGTGCTGTTTGATGAAAACGGAAGATCCTTATTATATTTCATAACTTTAAAAGACCCTTCATCTACAATCAAGTAATAAAGATAATATCCTACTTTAGGGTTTAACTTAAGGAATAGTTTACCATTTTTGGCCTCAAGGATGTGTGTAACTTGAGAAGGCACTGTCTTTATAACACTTTCAGTGCACATGATTCTAACAGCATCCACTTAAATACAGTATCACAAATATTCAGCGTAAATATAAATAAGCTTACAAGCATACCCGAAACATTTCTGACGACAGACATAGTATCTTTGCCTGGGTGGCTTAAGCAGGTTCTAGAGGGAAATTCTCCAGAGTCGTAGCCTGACCCTTTCTCTTGTTTCTTGAGGTCACTGGGTGAAGCTGGCTTGAGTTCACCCATCGTTTTCTCTAGGGGAGAGACTGTAGAGCAGCCTGGGGTGGTTGGCCGAGCAGTGACACCCATGCTTCTGGGGCTTTGAAGCGGTGCGGTGCAGTCCCGGGCCACCCTGAGTGGACTTCTCCTGTCTCAAGTGTGGCAACGCCGAGGCTTTGTTTCCATTTTCCTTTTGTTATTTTGGTGGCTTGTGAGGTTCACTGCAGATCAGTCTGTGTTCTGGCAAACAGCATTTCTGCTCCTGTTTGATACACTGAAGTACACAGAAGCATCTGTCCTGAAGGTTGTGCTTCTTGAACTCACTGAATTAGATGGAGATTTCACCTTGCTGCGCAGCAGTTAGTCTTTAGTTTCTCTGTCCCTTCTCCCTCAGTTTTTTTCTGTCTTTGAAACATGGTCCTGCTGGGTAGCCCAGTGCGGCCTTCACCTCCTGGGTGCTGGGGTCACGGTGCACCCCAAACCCAGATAGCGTCTATTTTCTAAACTCATGTCTGTCCTCAGAAATGTTTCGGGTATGCTTGTAAGCTTATTTATATTTATGCTGAATAATTTGTGATACTGTATTTAAGTGGATGCTGTTAGAATCATGTGCGCTGAAAGTGTTATAAAGACAGTGCCTTTAATAAATCTTGGGAGTTTCAGAATCGCCTCCTCGTCCAAGATTTCTTTTATTGAATTATTTTACTTTACTCCTGATTCAAAAATGTCACAATAGCTCTGCCTGGCTAATACCTATTCTATTTTACAAATCAAATAAGTAGGAAACAGTCAACAAATGCTAAAATTCTCATGGTTACTGTGCCCGTTTCTCACTTCACTTCTGAAGCCCAAGACTGGACCCAGGTGCTCTGTCACTGAGCTACAACCTCTAGCCTGTTCCTGTCTTCTCCTTCAACACTGTTCCGCCCTCTCGAGTTGGTTGAGGATGGAACAGCTTTACTTCCCTGTTGAACAAGTGCTTTGAAGTTGTGCAAGCTTTTTGCACATTTGGAAGCTGCCTTGCCGGCTGCTAAGGAATTACACGACCTTTAGGAGCTAGCTGCCTAGTCCCCGGCTCCTCATCTGCAGAAGGAAGGCCCACTGCGTCATGGACTGTGTCTATGGTCACTATGTGGGAGGATGGAAGGATGCTCTTGGCCAGTAGTGGATGAGAAGCAAATGTTAGCTGCTTTTCCTTATCTGCTGCAAAACCTTGTTACATAGACAAGGTCATGGTGGGCGTGGTAGTGCATGCCTTTAGCCCAGCACTTCAGAGGCAGAGGCAGGCAGATCTCTGAGATCAAGGCCAGCCTGATCTAGAGAGTGAATTCCAAGACAGACAGAGAGACCCATCTCAAACAAACAAGCAAAACTACACCTGGTACAGGCAGATGCTAGTGTACGAGGATCACGGTCCTTGAAGCATGGTGTTTTTAAAAGTAGATCTTCCAACACTGGGTTCCACAAAAACTGATAGAAAGACATGAATTCCATAGTGTTCACAATATCTTCACATACCTTTTGGTGTGTATACTAGGGTTGCCCAGTCTGCTCGGTGTTGTAATGTGATGGTTAGTTTAATTATCAAAAGGACACATCCAGAGTCACCTGGGAAGGGAGTCTCGCTAAGGCACTGTCTGGGTGGGGTTGTTCTGACTACGTTAGTTGAGGTGGCACTAGTCCCTGACCAAGGATTCTGAACCGTGTACGATAGAGAAAATGAACTGAGCACTAAGTTGTGTGTTAACTCATTGTCCCCTGCTCTTGACTGGGAATGAGCAGCTGCTTCCCATCCCTGCTGCCTGGGTGATCCACACTGATGGACCATAGCCTAACGGTCGCCCAATAAGCCGTCTCCTTTAAGTTGCTTTGGTCAGGGAATCTCATCACAGAAAAGAAACTAGGGACAGTTATCATTTTCCAAAATGACATCCTTGTGCGATTCCCTTTAGTACTGTTATTATAACAAGTATCACATGTCCACAAAGTAAAAGCGTCCATGTGCCTGCTTTGATTCAAGCTCCTGGACATAAGGGAGTCATGAACGATCATGCCTCAGGCAGGAGTGTCTGAGTGCAGCTGCCTTCTTGCCTGTAAACATGGGGCGTGGTGGGTCCTGATGGGACCCAGGTTGCGTCTCTTTGTCTTTTCAAGTGAAGCTGAACTTTGAACTAGTTCTTGCCCAGCTGGTGCCCTGTGGGCCATATATCACCAGCATGCTTTCCTGAGAGGACCATTTCCACGATCCGTCATCCAGGTGAGTGGGGGCCTTCCTAACGTATTGCTCTTATACATCAGTGTGGTGGGCAGCAGCTCCGGTAATCTATTAGTGGAATATCCCACTGGGTGAGGCATATTGATAGCACAAAGCTGGTCGATCTGTGAATTGTGGGTATCTAGGCGTCTGGGTCGAGAGAGCGATGCAGATCTCAGACTGGATTGATGTGGCTGTGAATGGTATTTTATGATGGAAAGTTTACCTCTGATTTAGAAAGTAATTTAACGTTGGTGACAGCTTGGGCTCAGGCTAGAAAAGGTCAGTGGGGCCGACATCTGGGAGCTCTTGGAAGATGTATTCCAGGAATAAAGTACCATTGTTGATACTTCTATTTCATTTTGTAATATGTCATTTGGGGGCACCAGAAAATTGTCCTGAGAGTAAAGTTTTGCACATCAAGCAAAACAGGCTCATTCTGCTCCCTGCCAGGTCAATAAATATGCAGGAGTGTGGCCTCCGGAGGCCCGTGGCCATCAACTTCTGCTGCATCCTCAGGCGCTCATTCTTGACCCTAATGTTACTGAAACAAAACAATGGTCAGTGCATGGCTCACGGAAGGCTGGGGAGCAACGAGAAGCGGTGCCTGGGCAGAAGAACGGGTGCTTCCTATTCAGGGGGTGCAGAAGACACAAAGATAGACCCCATGAATGTCCAGTGGGGACCCAAAGGGGGTCACATGGTGACTTTTTAAATATGTATGGTTGATTCACTTGCATGTGTGTCTGTGTACTACATGCTTGCCTGGTGTCTGTGGAGACCAGAAGAGGGCATCGGACCCTAGAGCTGGACTCTCATGTGGGTGCTAAGAATCAAACCCGGGTCCTCTGGAAGAGCAGCCAGTGTTTTTAACCGCTGAGCCATCTCTCCAGCCTTCTGATCTTTTTTTCCCCTCCAAGAAAGAAGAATGAAGCATGGTGAGATTACTTGGCAGCGTCTGACCAGCAGAGGAAGGATGTCCTGGTGACCCTCAAGTGGCCCACAGCGTCATTACGTATTAAGTCCCCTACTGCAGTTCCAGGTACAGGTAGCCCACCTCTCTCCGGCAGGGTTGGTATTTGCCTTGACTCTTGTACAGTATACTGCTAACACTGTCACATTTTACTATTAGTTACTGCTATTAATCTCTTAATGTGCCTACTTTATAAGTTACTTTAGCACAGGTATGTGTGCTCATGAAAATACATTTATTATATATGTAATGTCTGTATATGTGCAGGGTTTGATATTATCCATGATTTCGGGCTTCCAGGAGGGATCTTGGGAAAAAGCCTCCATGGACTACAGTATAAAACAATGACAGCAATGTCTTATTAAACATCACTTATTCATTTATATCACTAGTAAGTGACAGCCTAGGTTAACCCGGTTAATCCTTATGACAGTCATGTCAGTTAGGTACTGCCTTAGTGAGAAGAGACACCATGACCAAGGCAGTCTTACAAAAGAAAGCATTTAATTGGGGTTCACTTACAGTTAGAGAGTTAGTCTACTGTTATCATGGCAGCAAGCAGACAGGCATGGATCAGGAGCAGTGGTTGAAAGCTTTACATCCTGATCTGCAGGCCGAGAGGGAGAGACACTGGCCTTTGAAACATCAAAGCCCACCCTTAGTGGCACACATCCTCCAACAAGGCCACACCTCATCTCCCTCAAACAGCTCCACTCCTTGGAGACTAAGCCATCTAATCGTATGAGCCTATGGGGCATTCCCATTCAAAACTTGCAAGTGCTGTTACTGTCTCTGCCTTAAAATTGAGAAAAATGGGGGGGGGAGGCTGGAGAGATGGCTCAGAGGTTAAGAGCATTGCCTGCTCTTCCAAAGGTCCTGAGTTCAATTCCCAGCAACCACATGGTGGCTCACAACCATCTGTAATGGGGTCTGGTGCCCTCTTCTGGCCTGCAGGCATACACGCAGACAGAATATTGTATACATAATAAATAAATATTTTTTTTTTAAAAATTGAGAATAATGATTCATTAAGGGGTCAAGTGACCTGGTGCCTTTTTAAGACTTCCAACACCTGAATCCTGACTGACGCAGAGATTCTGAGCTGATTAGTCTAACTGGTCCCCATCACCCACATGACAGCTCACAGTTGTCTCTAGCTCCAGTTCCAGGGGATCTGACCACCTCTTCTGTCTTCCACAGGTACTGCATACATGTGGTGCACATACATGCGTTGCAGGTAAAATACTCGTGTCCATGAAGCTCAGAAAAGAAAGAAAGTATACTCAAAGCCATTCTTGGCTATTTCGTGAATATAGTAAGTTGAAGGCCAGTGTAGGCTACATGACACTTCATCTCAATAAAGAAGAGGGAGGAGCTGGAGAGATGGCTCAGTGGTTAAGAGCAGTGGCTGCTCTTCCAGAGAACCCAGGTTCAATTCCCAGCACCCACATGGCAGCTCACAAGTGTCTGTAACTCCAGTTCCTAGGGGTCTGACACCTTCACACCAATGCACATATAATAAAGTTAAATAAATTATTTTAGAAAAAAGAAGAGAGAGATCTGCTATTTTCTGGGACCTGAGATCACAGAGACCTGCCTGCCTTTGCCTCCTGAATGTTGGAATTAAAGACATGTGTCACTGACCTGGCTGATTGCCTTCAGTTTTGAGCCCAGTCAGATTCCACTGCATATGGAAAACAATTTCTTTATCTTCGGACTCATTGTGGTGTCTCTACTAGTGCACATATTAATTCATTTCTTACAAATGTGCACTCTGTGGTGGGATTGCTGGACCCTGTGATCCCCTTCCTGCCAGTCCTGCCTAGAGTCTTCCCTGAGCAGCAGAAGCAGGGGTTGTCAAAACTTAGCCAGGTTGTCTTGTTTCTTCACTTCTTTCCAATGGTTCTTTTTGTTTGCCAGTTTTATTATTTGTTTGTTTGTTTATATTTTTGAGACACGATCTCTCTGCATAGCCCAGGCTGACCTCAAACACATGACCCCCCCATGTCTCAGCCTCCCAAGAGTTGGGCTACAGGTGTTGTCTGCAAGGTTCTATAAGCAGAGTCAACGCCAGTCATTATAGGTGTGTCTGAGACCCTACATGCCCTGCCCCCCCCCTTCCTCTCCTGCTCATGTGACTTGACAGCCACAGGATTCCCCCTGCCTTAGGGTCTTGAACTTACTGGTCCCTCTGTCTTCCATGTACTTTCCAGGAGCTGTGTGCTTGGCTTCTTCATTTCCTATAGTTCTGCTCTTATATTTTACCATGTCAGCCAAGGCTTCCTTGCCCACTGTAATAGACTAAGTGTTATGTGTCCTGCTGGCCTGGTTCATAAGCGGAAACCTTAGGCCTGTGTGACGGTATTAAGGAGAAACTCTCTGCAGACAATTAGATCGTGGGATGAGGACAGGGTAGCCCTTGGAAGTGAGCCTAGGCTTCTTGTTAGAGTGCTGAGAGTGGGCTCTCTCCCTGCCAGGTGCTGTTGTAGCTGCGCTGTGAAGCTGAGCATCTCTTACCTGGCACCAAGCAGCAGCACCTCGATCCTGGATGTCAGCCTCCTGAACTCTATGAAATAGACATGGGCTGTGTGGCTCAGGTGATGGTATGTTGCTAACGCAGCCTGGACTGCCTGGCACACCACTTCAACTTTCTGTTCTCTCACTGTTTTCCCTGGTGCTGGGGATCAAACCCAGGGTCAGCACTCTACCACTGAGCTGATGCCCCAGCCCTGCTAAGAGGGACAACCCAAAGCTGTGAAGGTGAAATGGAGATTGTTCAGAAAGAGCTGTACTCTACTGAGCACTGTTGAGGTTAGTGGTCAGTTTCAAGTAATTTAATATGTTTATGTGGCATAAGAAACAATACCTGATCCTGTACAAAAGAGATTGCAATGTTAAGATACTTGTTTTGTCTTTTTGTCGTTGTTGTTGTTTTTTCAAGATAGGGTTTCTCTGTAGCGTTGGTGCCTGCCTGGAACTTTCTCTGTATCTGTAGACCAGACTGGCCTTAAACTCACAGACATCTGGCTACCTCTACCTCCCAAGTGCTGGGATTAAAGGTGTACGTCATCACCACCAGACTGTTTTTGGGTTTGTTTTTATTTATTATGTATGCAGTGTTCTGCCTGCATGTATGATTGCAGGCCAGAAGAGGGCGCCAGATCTCCTTACAGATGGTTGTGAGCCACCATATGTGGGAATTGAACTCAGGACCTTTAGAAGAGCAGCCGGTGCTCTTAACCACTGAGCCATCTCTCCAGCCCCTAGGATACTTGTTTTAATATGTGTTCTGTCCCTATCAAATAGAAAACCTTTGTATGTTGGTTACTTTTCTATTGCTGTGATGAAATGCCATGGTCAAAGATAACTTTAAAAATCAAGAGTTTATTTGGGCTTAATGGTTTCAGAGGGAGAGTTTATAATGGGGAGGCATGGCAGGCAGCCAGGGCAGGAAGCTGAGGGATCACATCTCCAACCACAAACACAAGGCAGGGACGGTGAACTGAGTGAGGCAAGGCTATACTCTCAAAGTCAGCCCCCAGGGATTTACTTCCTCCAGCAAGGCCGGGCTTCCAAAGGCTCCTTAACCTCCCCCAACAATACTACCACCAGGGACTGGGTATTCAAATGTCTGAGCTAAAGAGGGGCGTTTTCTCGTTTACACCACAAGTCTTTGAAAGGATGACCGTGTTTCCCAATGCTTGCTGTACATGCCAAAAGGATGTGTGAATGAGCTGGTTTGGGGCCATTTTCCATTCATCCTGCTGTCCAGATTTATGTGCTAAGTGGAAAAAACTAGAACAAAGGTAGCATTAAGGCTCTCTTCATAGGGCAGCTTGTGAAAAAAGGAGGCGTTCACACAGACGTACCAGCTCTGGTTCTGCTCAGCTGTAGAGGACAGGACATAGCCCTGTTTGTCCCAACCTCATGGACTACAAAAGACTTGTCTGTTGGGACAAAATACTACCTTAATTGTCTGGGTCCAGGCATACAGGGTTTGCACATTCCAGGGTAAGGGCATAAAGATTAGAAATATTAGATAGGAGGAACAGAGATATGATAGAAAATGAACAGAGACTCAGAATAGAACTGGAAGGGCAATCCAGTGAATACTGAACTCACCTGCATTTATTTTCCATGTGTTTATATTCCTTCATTCAAAAGGGTCAGGGGGAGAAGACAAAAGGCTTCTCTAACATGATACAGAGAACAAACAGAACAATTATCTGCTCC
Organism: Microtus ochrogaster; assembly: GCF_000317375.1. Classification (NCBI taxonomy): domain Eukaryota; kingdom Metazoa; phylum Chordata; class Mammalia; order Rodentia; family Cricetidae; genus Microtus; species Microtus ochrogaster. The sequence goes on from NC_022013.1 coordinate 27,217,682, forward strand.
AATACCTGAAACATGAAGCAACTGTTTAGCATTCTGATGTATAGGCAGGACATGCAGCGACCACACCTTAGACCAAGCATTCTGTAGGCAGCCACACTCCCTGGGTCAAACCTCCTGTTATATCCTTGGAGGGGCAGGAGAATAGGCTTGAACTCTCTGACCTTTAGTCAAGGTGGAACAGACTCACTTCTGTGGGCCCCCACATATTCCTCCCTTTTTAATTTATTTAATAAAGCCTGTGCTTCCGCGACAGCACAGGCTTAGGTGGTCTTCTTCCACTTTCCAGGCTTACCCATCATCAGTACGTACATTCCATCATGTATGTCCTGTCACAGGCTGCCTGGAGAGGAAAAGATCTTACCCATCATTGACTATCAGCCTCCGTTAATAAAGGGTTAAGGGAAGGTGCACAGCTAGGTGCCATGTGCCTCTGGACCAACTTTCCATCAAGAGAGTTTACAGACAACTAGATAATCATATACAAACAGATAATACTTTGCGATATACATGCTCCCATGGCCACAATATCTCCTAATAAAGGAGTGGAGGATGACCAAGATTGGATGGGCTTTTTAAATTGCTCCAGGGTGTCTTTGTGACAGTTTTTAGCTGCATCAAAATCCAAATTTGTCTTATTAAACATAACAAATCTAAGGATTCATTGGCATCATGTCAAATTTTTTTGCAAACAAGCTCTAACCTTTTTCTAATCAGTAACATATTCATAGTGAAATAAAGCAACTACAAATATTAACAGGTCAATATCATAATTCTAGTATGGAAATTAACAGTAAATACACAATTTGTCAAATCACAATTGTCTTAAATCTTTTCCAATCAAGAACAGATTTCTGTGATGGGTGAGCTATGAATTTTTTTCTCTCCTGTAGTTCAATTGCATTGCTGCTTCTAACTCTCAAAGACAAGTTTGAACTGCCCTGGTGTCTGAGTAGCAGCAAAACTTTTATGCCACTCGGGGGCTTCAGTCACACATTGCCTCCATAATAGTGTTCCATTGCTTTAACAAATCTCTTTCCCCCAGAGGGGAAATTTCCAAGGCTTCAGTTCTCAGGTCCTTTATCTCAACAACAGACTGAACATCATACTGGCAAAATTGAGTTCTGTGTCCCAAGATATAGTACAGATAAACTGCCGAATATTCAGTCAACACTCTTGGGCCAGCTCCAAAGTCAAAAGGACTCACTAAGATCTGGGAGCTTGAGCAGTAGGTCCACCAAGAGGCTGGCAATCACCAGCCATCACCACAAGCTTCCTTCCTTCTCAGACTGCAGCATGATGACACAAGAGGGTCAGGAATGCTCTTCTGTGAGGGGACCAGCAGCTACAGTGTCATCAGGGCTGGCATCCTGCTGCTGCATACAGAGGATCAAATGTTCCAGATGTCATTGAGTCTCATTCTCTTCCTGTGAAAAAACACAGGCATGTTCTTGACCTTTGTAGTCGGAAGATTGTTCGTGCATTCCTGACCACTCAGACCCAAAATATTTACACAGAAACTATATTATTATTTTTTTTTTTTTTGGTTTTTCGAGACAGGGTTTCTCTGTGGTTTTGGAGCCTGTCCTGG
>NC_022013.1:27219369-27228157 GCF_000317375.1 Microtus ochrogaster
TTTTCGAGACAGGGTTTCTCTGTGGTTTTGGAGCCTGTCCTGGAACTAGCTCTGTAGACCAGGCTGGTCTCGAACTCACAGAGATTCGCTTGCCTCTGCCTCCCGAGTGAGAAACTATATTATTTAAAACACTGTTTGGCCAATGCTTAAGCATATTGCTAACTAGCTCTTGTATCTTAAATTAACCCATTTCTATTATTTTATATTTTACCATGAGGCTTATTGTTTACTGGCAAGGTTCTAGTACATCTGTCTCCTGCAGTGGCTACATGGTGGCTCACTGACTCCGCCTTCTTTCTCCCAGCATTCAGTTTGGTTTTTCCACCTAGCTCTACTCTGCCCTATACAGGCCAAAGCAGTTTCTTTATTCATTAACAAAAGTCCTATAACACATAGCACATTGACCAATACATTTCAGTGATATCACCTTTCTAGGTGCTGTGGCAAAGACTCCTGCCAGGCAGGACTGACTAGCAAACCACAGAGATGTAAAGGCTTGAGTGTCATGCAGACCATGGAGCCATAAAGGTCGAATGGCATGCACATCACATCTCTTTTACTTACCTTGATGGTCCAACCTGACGTGGTGGAAATTTTATGTGACAGCCTACCATTGTATCTTCAAAAGCCAACATGAAAACAACACATGAATGCCTTAGAAGCATGAACGTCATACAAGGCAATTGATCCACAGGAGGGCGGGTTCATAAATGATCGCTAGCAGCTTTCCAATGTCTTTGGGGTCCTAAGAAGTAGATGGTAAATGTCTGTTCCAATGAGCCTGATTCTGCATAGTATTATATGTCCCCCCCCCTTGAGACAGGGAATGTGTGGACAGGGTGCCTGGAAGAGGAGAATCCTCCACCACAAATATTTTCTAACTCGTTTTTTCCCTAAGGTTGGTTTGTTTGTTTATTTATTTATTTATTTATTTATTTATTTATTTATTTATGTAATGTATATAAGTATCCTATTTGCATGTATACCTTTCTGCCAGAAGAGGGCATTACATCCCACTCTAGATGGTTATGAGCCATTGTGTAGTTGCTGGGTGTCGATTTTGCCTTGACAGGTTACCTCGTCTAGGGTTAGTAACTATCTGGCAGTTCAGTTATTCCAGGGTCCCGGAGAGGCACTATCTGGAAGATAAATGGGCTAGGAGAGAAGAAGGCCATGCTACATTTGTCAGAGCCTCCGTTTATTAGAGATGGGGTACAGCTTTATATATGGTAAGGAGTTGGGGGATGGGCACAAGGGCCTGAGCTCTTGCCACGTGGTTCACGTTGGTCACGTAGCCAGGAGGTTGCCTTCGGTCAGGTCACTGTAGGCCAAGAAGTCACAAGTTGACACACCTAGTTCCCTAGATAGTTTAGGCCAAGAAGTCACAAGTTGACACACCTAGTTCCCTAGATAGTTTGGAATGTGGGGTGGGTTCCGCTAACAGATAGCTCTCCATTAACAGCCAATTTGGGTGTGGAGTAGGCTCTATCAATAGAACTATTCCTAACACAATTATGAGTGTGGGGTTCTCTGTAGACTCCCCAGGGTGATGGTTCCTGCAATGATTTTAGGAAGAAATTGGCTCCTAACAGCTGGGAATTGAACTCAGGACCTCTGGAAGAGCAGCCAGTGCTCTTAAACACTGAATTATCTCTCCAGTCCCTCTAACTCTTCTTTTAAAGCTCAATTTCTATATTTAACATCTTTTCCTTTTCTGCCCCTCCCCCTTGTCTTGGCCTGTCCACTTTCTCCCTTATCGTCAGTGATGTAAGTCTGCTGTGATGGCCCGGTCCAGATCTGCAGCCTGAACCGTAAGATGGTCATGAGATGGGGAAAGCCCAGGGGCCCAGTGACTTTAGTTCTGTTTCTGGATCCAGCTGTGTCTGCAGTGAGGGTTTGCTGAGCTGGGCTTTTTCAGTTACATGAAGCAATGACTTCCATGACTAATAACCAAATTCACTAGCAAGCATTTGGGCTGGTGTGCGTGGGCTGCCGACGCGGTTGCCTAAGTGATGTGTGTGATGAGCAGATTGGGCAAAAGATGAGCAGTTAGGAAAGAGAGTCCACACGGCCCCAGTCCCATGTCGTAAGTCACTGCTACCCACATCTGGTCCCAGAACCCCCCATTGCAGGGACCTGGCAAGTAGGGAACCTGTTCTCTGACCTTTGCCACCTACTGCCTGGGCCAGACACCTGAGGAAGCAGAAGGAAACTGCCAGGAAGGGCTGAGGGGAAAGCCTGGCCTAACTCTGCCCGCTGCGCGCCCAAGAAAAGGAGCGAGGCAGAGGGAATATAGAATCTCTCTGGGGGGAAATACAGGCTACTTATTATCTCTGCAGCTTTCTGAATTCTTTAGGGAGCCCAGGAAAATGTGTCGCCTCCTTTTCTCTAGCTTTGCTTACAGATTAGAATTGGGGCGTGCATTAGGCTGAGATCTAAGGCCCAGGTAGACTGCCAGACCAGTCCACAAGTGTGTTTCCACCAGTTTCCAGTAGATAGCCAACGGATGGGACGAACCCAGCCAGCCTTGCCAGGCTCTTGGATGGGAAAGAGAAATGTTTCCACTGTCCTGTTCACTGCAGAGTGCACAGGCTGCCAACCATTCCCTTCCAATCTTCTGCAGATGTGAGCAGGCTCTACAACGCCCCCACTCCACACACACACACACATACACATACACACACACACACACACACACACACACCCCGCGCTGTCCCGCACTGGGATTGGGTACATGGGCTCCCGGCGCTATGCCCTGAGTGGCACTATGCCACTGTCAGGAGGAATGGCTTTTTCTCTTATTTGCTTGGGGTCATTGTAAGGATGACCTGACCTTTATAGAAAAGGAAATCCACCCACGTCTCGGTCTTACACTTTGCTTAGACAACCCCTGACAGTACATTGCTGCTGTGGCATTGAAAAGCTATCGAGGTTCCAAAGACTTCGCGCCTATGGTCCACGACTCAGAAAACACTGCATGGAAACACATATGAAGTGCTACATTCAACTGAAGTTTATGCTGATGTTCCCAAGAAGCACCCTGATAAGCGAAGCTACTATGTTTCTGGCAATTCCTAGGTAAGCACAGCCCTTGTCGGTCACCTGATGCATCTGCAGGGACAGTCATAAGTCCATAAACTTTCCCAAAAGTTCACAGCCTGCTTAGGATCTTACCGTTTACCCTCATTGCCTCTGAAGTAGACATGCAATTACCAGAAAGTTCATGGGCTCCCGGCACTATGCCCTGAGGGCCTTTTATTTGATTTGGAGCTTTGCTCTGAGCTTCGGCAGGACTTAGAACACATGCAACGATGTGGACAGAGTTGACTCAGCAGCGGGGAAGCTGACTCCTCCCTGACAGGTCTCCTTGCTTTATTCTGCTGAAGTTGAAGTATTGAGGGAGACACTTTGTAATCTAGCCATCCCCCAAACCTAATCCTGCCTGGAACTGTTGGAAAATGCACAGATGTGACATCATAGACTCTTTACTCCCTGGGTATTTTCTAAATCCTCAGAGCAGGACCGGAGCCTCCTTTAGAGCACACGGTGATTTATGCAAAGAGACTTGGTTCCTGGAAGTCCCTAGCGTGCATATCACAAAGCATTAAACAAGCATTCGGAGAGAAGTCTGGGGAAGCCATCATCACAGGGGCTTTTGGCAAGGCCAAGAAGGGCTTTTCTTAAAAGAGCACATGGGGACTGGAAGGCTCCCAAGGCTTGCCTTTACCTTTTTTGTCTGTGAAGTTAACTTCAGAGTAGATTTGTAAAGAGAAAAGGCAGGGCCCTGGTCAGGAGGCACCCGTCAGAGGTACAGCATCTGTTCTCAGCCAAACCTGGGGCGCTCACTATCTGTAGATATTCCCTGCTCCTGAAGGGGCTCTTCAAACATCGCCGCCTCTGCTTCAAAACTGATGGCTTCTTGGCCAGTGTAGCCTGTGACCCCTGCATGCTTATAAAGTGAGATTTCCCGTGGGAACAACCCTACTCCCCAAATATCTCTCTAAGTGACCTCCCCAAGAGTTAGGGTTCATACTCTTGATTGTGATTTGGGGTCAAAGTCTAGGGCCCTAGTAAAGATTGTGGCCAGGTGAAGTTTTATGATATTTTAATTTTATTTGTGTGTGGGGGGGGAACCAAAGATTTTTCTAAATTATGGGCTTTTTACATGTTAATAGGTGTATAGTAGATGCAAGGTCTAGAGAAAAGACACCTATTCTTTCCCCACGCCTTGCCCCTTCTTAGAAGCCATCCCTCTTTCCCTTGCCCCCAGAGGTCCAGCCTGACCCACACCCTGCAGTTCCCAGAAGTCCTGAATCCTCTGTGTTTGCTGTCCTCCCTCGGGCGGGGGTGGGGTAGGTCTGTGGACTGTGTAGAACAATCTGGGGTAGATAAAGAGACTGCGTGGCCCTGTTTTCTCAGTCGCAGGGCTGTGATCTGGAGAGGCAGAGACATGAGGAAAGGTCGCTGCTTCCATCCCCAAGTCCGTTTGCCTGCAGGAGCAAGGCAAGTGACTCTGACTTCTTCCAAACCCTCCCAGCAGACAAGGGAGCTTGCCGCTGGGCATACTGGGTTACCTGAGGTCTCTGCTTCCCTGGAAGGCAGGGGCAAAGGAAATCCAGGCCAGGACAACAGTCTGAACTTGCATAAGACCAGGAGGAGTCCGTGACCTGAGCTTTGACTCCTGCCCCTTCTCTTTCTGAGTCACCTTAGGCTAACAGGCCTTCTTTGTTGCTCAAAACTCCATCCACAGTGTGGGGTCACTGCAAGGGTCACCGGAGAGGAGGTGGCAGCCATACTTTGGGAGTACCACCTCAGATTCTCCACTCTACATAGGCTGTAGTATGGGTGCCGGTGACGGGAGAGAAATTAAATTTAGATTTTTATTTGTTGTCCTGTTCTGGGCCTGACTGTGATATGGGTTCATGGCTCACACAATGGCATCAAGGTTTACCGAAGCCTAGGAATAGGGTTTGGGCTCCAGGGATGGCAGCTGCCGTTATCAATAGTCGCAATGGCTCCGCTGGGATTGCATTCAGATGAACGTCACTGCCACCACCGATCTTGGTATTACAGTCCTGACGAAAGCTGATGGCATGTCTTTTCCCCTGAAGTAAGCTCCTTCAGGACAGCCCTTGAAAGCGGGAACTTCCATGTTTCCATTCTAAAGAGGTTTTCCGTATCCCTTGCCATTATCTCTGCTCGTGGACTAAGTTAAGTCAGATGGTATCACTAGTTATAAGTTCCAAGAGCTTGGGACAAAGCTTATACCTCATCTGAGGAGGCAAGAGTTTTCAGTACTCAGCACTGTGTGTGTGCTTGCGAGGGAGTTTATGTGTGTGTTTATGTGTGTGCATGGACTTGTATGTGTGCATGTGTGTGAAGAACTTGAAATAGGAAAGAATGTTAATTTTCTATACCATCCTCTCCAGATTTCCACAGTGCAGCCAAGATTGTTCTAGAAGATGTGGCTTCTAGAGGCAGAGGCAGTTGAGTTCAAGGCCAGCCTAGTCAACAGAGGGAGTTCTAGGCCAGCCAGGGCAGCATAACTAGTTCCTTGCTTTAAAAAAGAAAGAAAAAAAAAGGAAAAAAATAAATGACCTTTGTTAGCACAATAGAGTAATAAATAAATCAGAGTCCCGTTCTCAAGGGAGACTCTAGCTATCTCCTTCATTTGTTTTTAACAGTTTTTGTTTTGTTTTGTTTTGTTTTTTAAGAAAATTCACCATTTATACTGCAGGAATTTGTTATAGATAAAGCCTAGGCCACCTCTCTCAGACAATCACTGTTCCTATTTGTCTCTTCTAATCCTTACGTCGTGCCCAGGACCCACGTGTTTGACCATTTGACTTCATTTTACCCATGAGGAACTGCTACCCATGTAAGCCTGGTGGCTCCTCACAACACTTGGCGCAGAGAAGCTGAGCAGGAAGACATGTTTGCTTTCATTTCTTTTTCCTTGTGCACTAGAAGTGAACCCGGGGCCCTGTGTATGCCCTGCTGGTCCAGAACCCTGCCAGTGAGCACCAAGGCCATCTCTGACGGCACCTGTTTTACCACAAGTGCCCCAGAAGTAGCTAAGGAGTGGGAATTCTGGTCTTTTCTAGAGGCTTCCTCCGTTCACTCTTCTTAGATTAGTACTTTTTTGTCTGCATTCCTCTGCTGAGTTTGACTTAAAAGGCGACTCAGGGTGCCCTGGCCATTTAGACACCAGCCATGTAACCTCTGTCCCTGTCCCCCTCAGAGGAGGCTGCATCTCTGTGGTGGAGGATGAGTCCCCAGTGCGTAATTTACCTGCTCGTTTACAAAGCACCTACAGATCTTGGGGCAGCGGGACCTGTGTGAATGCGTTATCTGTCATTCCTCAGCCTTATCCTCTATGGTCCCTCCAACAGGTCTCAATCAATCAGGGCCATCAGGTCACAAGGGGTAGTAGTGACCTCCTTCCCAGTGGGAGGTCCTCCCCCCATCGCAACACTCCTCCCACCCCCACCCCAACATCCCCCACACCCACACCCTGACATCTCCTACACCCCACCCCAACACTCCTTATATCCACACCCAATATTCCCCACACCCCACCCCAACATCCTCATAGCCGAACATTCCCTACACCCCAACTCCAACATCCCCTACACTCCAATATCCCCATATCCCACACCAACGTCCCCTATACCCCCACCCCAACATCCCCCACACCCCCACCCCAACATATCCTACACCTCCACCCCAACATTCCTTACATCCACCCCAATATCCCCCACACCCACACCCAAACATTCCCCACCCCCACCCCAATATCCCCCCTTGCACTGGCAGGTTGCATGCAGGTGAAGGCTGACCTAAGGTACTGAGGAATCTCTGCAGCTGACTCTGCACATCACAGAAAAATCTCCCAGAGCAAGGAGTCCCTGGAGTCTGAGTGAGCAGGGCGGAGCAGCCACGTGTAGCAAACTGAGAGCTTTGTTTTAATCCTGTCCAGCTTATGCAGATCTTGCTAAAATTTATTGTTTCTACTCCTTGCTTTACTGGATGCACATAACTCTTCCGAAAATTAGAATTTGTGTTATACAAGCATGAGAAAGCTTTTCCGCTGCCGTGGCTGAGTTGGTAGCATGCTTGCATAGCAGGCTCAGAACCCTGTGTGGTTTCCAGTACAGCGTAACTGAGTGTGAGGGTACCTTAGTCCCAACACTCGCCAAGTGGATGCAGGAAGCCCTTAGCCACACAGCAAGTTCAAAGGTAGCCTGGGCACATGAGTTCTTGTCTTCAAACAAACAAAAAACAAAATTTTGTTTTCTAAAAAAAAAAATGTAAAACAAAAACAACAGCAAAACATAGAAAACGTACACTGTTAGCCCTCCTGAGAATGGCTTTACCGATGGTTTCTGCCTGGGCTCTTGCACACTCGCCCACACAAATCCTACATTGGCGTCTGGCTGCAGCATGCTTTTCTTGTCTCACACGACTTTAACACAGGTCCTGAGGGTTTTCTTTAGGACTGAAAGGCTTTGGTGGAGATGAACACCCTGGGTGTGTCTTGGGAAGTCTGGGTTTTGCAATGCCCTAGAGTCAGTGTTCAGAATATTAATTCCCATTGACCGTGTGAAAGGGGTAGGTGACCTGCTGAAAATGAAGTCTCAGCAGAACTCAGGCTTCAGGTTAATAAACCATTTCTCATACTAATGGGGCCCTTTGTCCCCTGTCACTGAAGACAGAGAGAAAAAAATCTTAATTCACATTTTCCTTCCCTTTCCCACCAGGTCTCCCTGGCCTTATGTAGCCCAGGTTAGCCCGGAGCTCACAATCCCGCTGCGTCAGCCTGTCAAGGATTGCAGATGTGTGCTGGATGCCCAGCTCAGACTCTTCTTTAGGTTGGAAAAGAGTTAAGAATGAACTGGGCAAGAGGCACCCCCGCCACACACAGACGCTTCTGGCTGATTTCTTGGCTGGTGGTGTCTCTCTAGTAACAGGTTGTGAAGTCACAGGCTGGGGTTCTGCTGGCCACGCTCCTGTTCTCTCTGCTGAGACATGGTAGCTCTCTTCTCACGAAGCTATGCACTAAAGAAAGACAATGTGTGATGAAAGGAAAGCATTCCCAACACACAGACACCCGAGAAGCCAGAGGAACAGCAAACTGGAGCGCAGCATTCTAGGTGGTAAAGATCAAATGTTTGAAGCCGACCCTTGGGGCGGGCTTTAATAGGCTTTTCCTAATTGCGATTTGGGTCTGGTCTCTCCTCTTGCTAAAATTCAGAGGAGTCTTTATATAAATTACTTCAAACAGTACCCAATTAAAACCCACTTACAAATGTTACCTAATAAGAGGTTTCATGCTGCCAGGTGGTGGTGGCGCACACCTTTACTCCCAGCTTTTGGGAGGCAGAGGCAGGCGAATCTCTGTGCATTTAAGGCTATTCTGGTCTACAGAATGGGTTCCAGGGAAGTCATAGCTACACAGAGAAACCCTGTATTGAAAAACAAAAACAAAGAAGAATATGGTCAAATCAATAGAGGATAACACCAAAAATGCCCGTCTCTGGCCTCTTTGGGTATGCCCTGCACCTGGGCACACCTGCACATACTCGTGCATATACCATACACATGCACACCTGGACACACCTGCACACACATTGCATATACCATACACATGTACACCTAGGCACACATGCACATACCATACACATTCACACCTGGGCACACCTGCACACACGTGCACATACCATACACATGCACACCTGGACACACCTGCACACATGTGCACATACCATACACATGCACACCTGGGCAC
>NC_022013.1:27228257-27231074 GCF_000317375.1 Microtus ochrogaster
CACATGTACACCTAGGCACACCTGCACACACGTGCACATACCATACACATGCACACCTGGACACACCTGCACACATGTGCACATACCATACACATACACACCTGGGCACACCCACACACAGTACACATGTACACCTAGGCACATCTGCATACACGTGCATGTACCATACACATGCACACCTGGGCATACCTGCACACACGTGCACATACCATACACATGCACACCTGGGCATATCTGCACATGTATGTGCATATACCATACACATGCACACCTGGGCACCCCTGCACACACATGTGCATATATCATTCACATGCACACCTGGGCACACCTGCACACACACGTGTGTATACTATCCATGTGCACACATCCAACCCCTTTTCCCTTTATGCCATAGTTAATGAACTATCAACAGTGATTTTTCTGACGTTATTTGGACTTTTTTCTTTCAATTTTTATTACATTTTATGTGCTTTTTCCCCAAAAACAATTTATTACATTTTAACTTACTTTGTGTGCATGGGTGTGTTTATATGTGTGTGTGTACATGGTCCAGAGTGCAGGTGAGATCAGAGGACAATCTGCTCACAAGTGTCTTGTTATTCCAGGTCTCTGGGGTCTGAGGTTCTGGCTTCCACAGGCACCCTATGCATGTAGAACAGAAACACGCAGGTGAAATACTCATACACATGAAATAAAAGCAAGGGTTTTTAAAAAGGAGAAAAAGAAAAAGTTGAAGATGGAGAAAAGTAAAAACAGAACAATCATTCACAATCCTGTTTTCCAAGGGTGTTAAATACATGTCTGCCTTTGCTTCAGATGCTAACGTGACACAGTCCAGAATCGTCTGGAGGGATCTCAATTGGAGGACTGCCCAGATTAGAATGGTCTGTGGCCATGTCTGTGAGGAATTGTCTTGATTGATGTAGGAGGGCCCAGCCCACTGTGGGCGGCATCATCCCTTAGTAGGTAGGTCTGAACTGAGTAAGAAAGCTAGCCCAGTGATCCAACGAGCAAATGTTCAACCCGCATCCTCACACTTCCAGTTTTCCTCAAACCCCACACTTTTCATCCTTTTAGTTTTCTGCCTCCCTCCCTTCCTCCCTCCCTCCCTCTCTCCTTCTCTCCCTCCCTCCCTTCTTTCTTTACCTCTTTCCTTCCTATGTATTTTAGGGGGAAGGAGGCAGAGCTTTTTTTTTGAGACAGACTCTTACGTAGCTTAAATTGGCCTTCAAGCCCTAAAGTAGTCAAGGATGACCTTGTTCTGATTCTCCTGCCCCCACCTTACAAGTGCTGGGATCACAGGCAGGGGCCACCACTATGCCCAGTGTCTTTTAACAAAGTCTTCTGAAATATTATTTCCACTGACAGCATAAACCACCCTCCATAAAGACACACACACCATCACTTACTCAACCGCTCTTCCAGAGCCAGAAACTCGCAGCTGCAAGCAATGCAGCATGGAGCAATTCGTTATAAAACTCCCATCTCTGGTTAGCCCCTCATTACACACTCATGGGTGTGAGAGTGCACTCTCCATGGGCTTGCAATTTATGAAGGTGTCGATAGGCACTGTTCTCCAGCGCTCGTACACGAAAACAAATACGGTCCTAACAGTTTCACCAATAAGAACTAGTACTGCTTTAAAAAAACCATGTGATTGATGGAAAATGTCTTCCTGCTTTTAGTTTAATTCCGTGTTTCAACGACTGCAGAAGTCATATCGTTCCATGTGTTAACTGTTTGTAATTTATTGGTTTACTTTTGGATACAGTTTCACTGTGTTTCTGAGGCTAGTCTAGAACTCACTATTCAGCCCAGGCTAGCTTTGCATTTGCTGTACTCCTCCTACCTCAGTTTCCTTCATGCTAAGGGTATAAGCATGAACCAACATGATCTGCTGTTTTTTTCTCTTGTAAAGAAATTGTGCACATTTTTCTACTAAGGTGTTAGTGAGGTTCTGTTTGGCTATTTAGTTTAGATTTTAGTTTAGTTTGTTATATGGATTTTAATTTTTTTACATTGTGTGTGTGTGTGTGTTGCAAAGTCATGTTGTCTATAAAGTCAAAAGGCAATTTTGAGAAGTAGATTCTCTTCTTCCACATGGGTCCCAGAGATCAAACTCAGGCACTGGGCTAGCATGATAAACTCTTTACCCATGGAGCCACAGCCTATGTTTTATGGATTTATGAGGATATTAAATGTTTGTTATTTGTATCTCAAATGCTCTTATTTTCTGCTTCGTATTTTGATTTTGTTTGCTCATTTTTGAAACACAGGAATTTAAATTGTTATGGAGTCAAAATTAATTGATATCTTATTTTGCTGTTTTCTTGCATCATGTTGTTGTTGTTGTTGTTTTTGTGAACCTGTCTTTGAACTCAATCTGTAGACCAGGCTGGCCTTGAACTCACTCTGTAGACCAGGCTGGCCTTGAACTCACTCTGTAGACCAGGCTGGCCTTGAACTCACAGAGATCCGCCTGCCTCTGCCTCCTGAAATTAAAGGTGGTCACCATCACCACCCAGCTCTTGCATCAATTTTATGGCTAGAAAATTTTCTCCCCTCACTCAGAACTTACAACCACCATTGTGTATTATTTTCCTTTCCCTTTCTTCCTCCCTCCCTCCTTTCTTTCCTCTCTTTCTCTCTTTCTTTTCTTCGACAGGGTCTCACGTCACAGCACAGGCTGGTTTGAAGGTACTATGGAGGTGAAAATGTCTTTCAGCTCCTGACTCTCCTGCCTCTGCCTCCCATGTGCTGGGATTGGAGGTATGAACCATCACTCCCCTGTGCTGGGATTGGAGGTGTGAACCATCA
>NC_022013.1:27231752-27255007 GCF_000317375.1 Microtus ochrogaster
CATCATGCCCCTGTGCTGGGATTGGAGGTGTGAGTCATCATGCCCCTGTGCTGGGATTGGAGGTGTGAGTCATCACTCCTGACACAGATTTTTCTATTCTTTTTCATTTTTTATACCCAAGTATTCACATATGCTAGGCCAGTGCCCTACTTCTGGGCTATATTTAGCCCATTTTCTACTCTCTATGATTCTACTTTATTATTGTTGTGTATGTGTACATCAGAGACTTACCAAAGTCATTCTCCTTCCTCAGTGGGATGTGGGGGAGGGGCTGACTCAGGTGGTCAGGCCTTTACCTGCTTAGTCTACTTCAACCTCTTTATATAGCTGGGAGTAATTTTATTTTTGGTTTTTTGGTTTGGCTTGGTTTTTGATTTTTGGGTTTACTGGGATCTACATGCACCACATCACCACTGCCCAGCAGGAGTTACTTTGCTAAATGATAGAAATAAGAAAGCTTTTCACCAATGCAGTGAATGATCTTTAAAGTAACATTGGTCTCACACTCCATCCCTCCACTGGCTTTTGCTTTTTTGGCTTGAGACATATAGCCCAGATTAGCCTTGCTTACTATGTAGCTGCAGCGGAGCCTCAATATCCTGATCCTCCTGCCTCCGCCTCCCAAGTAGCTGGTGTTACAACCCTGTACCTCTACAACTGGTTTTCCTAGCAGATCTCATGTAGCTCAGGCCACCTTTGAACTCTAAGTGTAGCTAAGGATGACCTTGAACTCATGACCTTCATTTGTCTGAAATACTGGGATGATAGGCATGTGCCACCACACTCAGGGCTTTACGGATGCTGGGCAAGCACTCCACCAACTGAACTACACGTCCAGCCCTGATTTGTTTGTTTTTTGTTTGTTTGTTTGTTTTGTTTTAATAAATATATGTTCTAGGCTAGACAGATGGCTTAGCTGTTAAAGGCAAAGGCTCACAGCCGAAAGAATACATATATGTCCCCAGTGTTTTAAGTATTTTAGGGTCCATTTAGAGACATATTTCACATTGCATTGATATGCGTATTTACTTTCAGCTATCCCTACATTATTTTAATTGCCTTTTAATATGCTTTATTAATTTATGCAGTAAGGAAAAGTCTTTTTCACTGTTCTTTCCTACTAAAATTCCTTAATTATTCTCCACTATTATTTCAGATAAATGTTAATATAATGTTGCTGAATGTATGTGTGCCTGTATGTGTGTGTGTGGGCATATTTGAGACAAGACCTCATGTAACCCAAGCTAGCCACCAACTTAATATGTAGCTGGGAATGACCTTGAACTTCTCTCCTTCTGCCTCCAAGAGCACCAATACCCAGTTTTGGCTGAATTTTTAAAAATGTTACTGTATTTAAATTTCATTGAACCAATTTCCTGTGTGCTAATGGGGCTGAGGCATCTTTCTGTGAGTTCTTCTGGCTTTCTTGGGTGTGTTCTAACCCAACATGACAAGGACCTAAAACTCCCTACCAGAGGACAGAGGACAGAGCAGACAGATGCTCAGTCCCTTGTGACTGACCAGTACTGGGTATTCCCGTACTGGGTATTATGTATCTCTCAGTCAGAACAACTAGAAAACGAGAAAACAATAAAAGCTTTAAAACTGGAGAGTTATAAAATAGGAGTTATGTGCATTCCCGGGGCGGGGGGCAGGGAATAGGGGGGGCTGATGACACAGAGTGGAAGGAAGTACATCACACACCGCCAGGAGAATGACCAGGAAGGTTGGTTTCCTAAGTAACCTCGCCTGCTCCCTGTGTCAGTCTGGGCTCGGCTGCCCGTTGTGTTCCGTGCCCCATCCTCTCTGCGCATGAGTGTGCCACTGTCAGCAGTGGAGTCAACTATCACCTACTTAACTGAGTCAGGATCAGATGTGAGGGATCCTAAAAATAGATCTTGGAGACGAGATTCAGTGTTCTTTCACGGAACATGCTCTTTAGACTTCCGTGGGAACCTAAGCAGGATCCTCCTGCTTTCTCTCCGATTTAATGAAGACTGTCCCGTATAGGCTGGTGTGATGACGCCGCTGGCCAAGGCGCGTGCGATCGAGCCTGATGGTCCAAGTTCAAGCCCTGAGACCCATGCAGGAGAAGGAGCGCGCCAGCTTCCAAAAGTTGTCTTCTGACCTCCACATGAGCACTGTGGCATGTGCACTCCCCAATAAATAATATATAAATGTAAATAAATATTGTCCGGCGCAGTATGAACCAATTGTAAAAGCGAGTCTGTCATTCTTCATTCCGCCGTGCAGGGCTTTTCTTTACAGAGAAAGTAATATTTATTATCTCAAAAGGACTATTCCAGAGGGTTATCAGACCGAGTGGGCCCACTGCTGCTACAAACAACCTCTGCATGGAGTGGCTCAATACAGTAGAACCTCGCTTCCCGTGTGCGTCAAATGTGGGTCGACGCTGCAGGGCCACTCTGCTCCACGTGGTCAGGTGGGGACCCAAATTCTGCGCCCCCATGACTCCACCTTCCTTTAGGTTCTTGTAGTTCTCTCATGACAGGTGAGGAAAGGAAATTCTCTTTGCAACAGAAACATTTTTATGCAGCCCTTACAATACGGGAATATAAAATAGATAAACCAAACAGTTGTTGAAAATAAATCATATCTTTATTTAAAGTAATTCTTTGGTATACATATACTTTTACCACTTATTTCAGAAGAGTCAATTTGCATATTAATGAGATGGGTGTGCTTGTTTGTTCTTATATAAAGACTTGAGTATGATAGCGAATTTGATGCGGCAGGGCATAGAGCATCTTCAGTGTTTTTCAGAGTTGAGTGATACTTTGATTTTATAACTGTAGTGCTGAGAACACGGCTTTGTATAAACAGCACAAAAAAAAAGGCAGAAATATGTCAGGACATTGAAAACATCATTGGGAATTCTGTCCTGGAGCCAAGTCACTACCATTTTATGAAACTCAAATAAAAAATTCTAACAGCCAAGTGTGGTGGTGCCACAGGCCTTTAATCTGCCCTTGGGAGACAAGGCAAGTGTGTAGTGGCATTTCATTTGTATTTTAATAAATAAAACTTTCCTGAGGATCAGAAAGTAAAACAGCCCCATTGGCCAGCCTTACAGACTGGGCAGCGATGACACACGCCTTTAATCCCAGCAGCCACACCAGCTTCCATAGAAACCAGGCGGTATTGGTGCAGGTCTCTAATCCCAGCCTTAGAGAGGATTATAAAACAGGAGGAGACAGCTCTCAGTCAGTCTCATTCTGAGATTCCTGGAGGCAGGATCGCCATTTCGAACTGAGGTGGAGGTAAGAGCCAGTACCTGGCTGCTTTGCTTTTCTGACCTTCAGATTGACCTTCAAATTCTGTCTCTGAGTTTCTATTAATCATGCTTTACAAGCAGATCTCTGAGTTCCAAGCCAGCCAAGAATAAATAGTCTCAAAATACAAAACAAAAACAAACAAGAACTAAAATGAAATTTAAAAGAAGAAATGTAAGATGAAATTTCGACACTCTCCAGCGGAGCACGGCAGTAGTAAATACTTGATTTTCATCGTGGAGCTTTTGTGTAGAGTAAAACACTGCAGAGTCCATAGCATTCCAGCCTGGAGTCTGAGCCACTGTGTTTCCAGCAGTGGGAGCGGCTGCTGCAGCGTGACACACTCACTTGTGCACACGGGTGCTCAGAGGCACAACTGCAGCTGTGCATGCAGCTTGGATAAGCACTGGAAACTCCTCGGGCTCATGATGCAGTTGACCTTGGGTTCATCCTTGGTTGTTGCACCCGCAGACACACACACACACACACACACACACACACACACACACGTCACATTCAGAGCTAAGTAACCTTTAGTTACAGAAGCCCAGCAGTATGTGACCTCCTGGGGGGATAACACATAGTATGTCCTCAGTATTGCTTGTTGTTGCTGTGAAACACAGTATGTGCGTTCCTCCCCGACCACAGTTCTACTTCTACTGTTACCCAATTAAATGGCTGGATTTTTCTCTACCTACCATTCATCCTAATATTAAAATATTTTATCAGTGCAAATATTTTTGGTGGTGTTATGATCCATTTGTGCCTTTCATACCTAGGGAAGAGCAACTCTCATTTGTGGGTCTGAAATTGACGACTGGTGTAATCAGTGAGCTCACTGGCGAAAGGAAGCCCACAGGTTTGCTAAATGAAACCTGAAGGGAGCTCTAGACCTGCTGTAATGTTCGCAAGGGACACTAGATGGCACTGTCTCACAGGCAGATGGAGGCTCACTCAACCTCCCTAAAGATTTCAAGTCCGAAGTGCAGATCCAAAATAAGATGGAAGGACCAGTATAAAAATAATTTTTTCTGTTATGAATATTGTGGAGAGAAAATATCTCTAAACATTCTTGAAATTGTCTTCATTTATTTTTATCTTTATTTATTTATTTTTTTTGAGATAGGGCTTCTTTGTATAATAGTCCTAGCTGTCCTGAAACTCACTCTGTAGACCAGGCTGGCCTCGAACTCACAGAGATCCACCTGCCTCTGCCTCCCGAGTGCTGGGATTAAAGGCGTGCGCCACCACTGCCCAGCTTCTCCATTTTTGTTTAATACTCAGAAGCCAACAGACTAGTTAGGTTTTCTCAGACTGGTATCTCTTCTCTGCTTGCATATATAGTTCTGTTTCTGGACATGGTGAGGGCTCCTAAGAGAAGTTCTCCCTTTCCCCGTAGGTGTTGGTGGGGAGATTGAGTGCGACATCCATTCAGAGACACTGAAGGCTAACGTTCGTCTCTGGCCGCTATCCATAGGAAGCCATCGCACTGCCCAGCCTCGAGTGGAAACCAGGCAAGATTTTGCTGATTATTTAAATTTAGCTCCCATCTGTATTTTTTTTTCCTTTTCTTTTCTTTTGTTTTTTCTAGAGAACCAAGCAATGAGTATCAGTTCAACACACGTGGTGATAATGAGTCTTCAGAGGGAAACTCGCCAGTGGTAAGATGTCAGAGCGGCTGTGGGTGCTGAGAAGCTGGTATGTACCAGGCGCGGGTCCAATGCTTTTCTGGGTCTCTTCCTCCATCCTAGTCCAGCCCGGCCTGGAGTCCTGCTGTTACTTACTGATAGTTTGTAGCTGAGGAGGTAGGGGTGAAGAGAGTTTCGGTACTTTGCACAGTCTTGGCGTAAATAGGAAATCTGGGATTTTAAGCCGGGTTTATTTCTTCATTTAGTAGCCCCCATGACCCTCCAGGTGTCAAAAGCTCTTTAACAAGGTCCCAGAAGGCCTTAAACTTGTCTCATCTGGCCTTATAGTCTAAAAAGAAAAACAAAAACAATCAAAACAAAACAAAAAACCCAAAAACCTCAGTTTGTAAACCTCCAGCTTCCTTCGTGCTGACATTACAAAGGCGTGTCCCCAAACCATATGTAAGTTGACCCCAAAGTCAAGTTTTTAAAATTGGGAACAGTCCAACAGCTGTTGGGCGTTCTGAACTTCATGGATGCAGCTGAGCGTGGACCGGCTTGCTTACGCCGTTAGCTGATGGCCACACTGCCTAGACTGAACCCCATGATTAGATCAGAGCTGATGACGTATTTTTGTCCCTCACTTCTGCCAGTATCTGACTGAGCCGGTGCTCAAGACCGTTTGTCAGATAACGAATCCGAGAGAACACGGTGATGGAGGAAGGTCATTGGTTAATTAAATAAAGAAGCTGCTTGCCCTGATAGGTTAGAACGTAGATGGGAGGAGTAAACAGAACAGAACGCTGAGAGGAAGAGGAAGTGAGCTCAGAGACTCAACAGCTCTCCTCTCAGAAGCAGACGCCTGGGAGAGACATGATGCTCCACTCCTGCGGGCAGAGGCGGGAGCTCTGCTCTCTGAGGCACACGCGATGAAGCTCCGACCCAGGATGGACGTAGGCTAGAATCTTCCCGGTAAGCGCACCTTGGGGTGCGACACACATGATTGGAAATGGGTTAGTCCAGGTGCGAGAGTTAGCCGAGAAAAGGGCTAGAGCTAAAGAGTCAAGCAGTGATTAAAAGAATACAGTGTCCGGGTAATTATTTCGGGGCATAAGCTAGCCGGAGGCGGCCAGGGTGCTGGGGACACAGCCCACTCCAATTACTACAACACGGTTTCTAAATAAAAATAAAGATAAAAATATACACGATCCGTTTTCCTCTAATTTGTTCTTGTACCTTTATGAAGTCAAGATGAAAAAGCATTTTACCACATTTTTATTGCAACAAAAACAATTCAAAAAATTTACATTTGAAGTCAGGACTGCTATCCTGGGGACAGGGCTCCTATCCTGAAAGAACCCTTGTCCCCTGGACTCAGCACACAGTGGCATAGAGATGGCCACCCCAGGCCATCTGAAGGTGAAATAAAACCCTGCTTTAAGTATACAGAGGGAGGAATGGCCTTGGGAGGGTAAAGCCGGTGCCCGGAGACCGAGGATTTTGGAGGAGACAGGCAGGTGTGGGCGGTGATGGATGGTATGGCCGCTCTCTGCTACCCCCAGAGGCCTGCTCTCTGGAGAAGCAAGCTTGATGCTCCCAGCGCCCCTTTTCTCCAGAAAGTGCCCGCTTCTAACTTTTGCACTAAATCTCATCTTTAATGAGAAGCAGGCTTTGGTATCAGCAATAGTTCTGGAACCTTCTCTGCCTGCTGTCAGGTTTGTGGGTTTTATTTTTATGTGTGTAATTGGAAAATTCCCTGGTGGGTCTGGGGAGAAACATTAATGTCACTGCAGAGATGGGCTCTCCGTCCAACCCATGGGATTGGGCAAGCTCCCGAAAGTGAATCCCATCAAAGAGGTGAGGGTCAGCTGGGCAATTTCGAGCATCATTCTGGCGGGACTTTGTTCGTGCTGTTAGGGGAGGGTAACTACCTGGGCACGATGAGGCCTCAGCCAGCAATGGCAAAGCATAAAACACCTTTACGACCCCTGCAGTGGCAGAGCCGGTGGCTGCTGTGAGACCCAGGACCAGGACCTGGTCTGACTTTATCTACAACTGCAACTCCTAAAGTCCTGACAGGGCTGTCCCTCCTCTGCCACCTTACCTCTCTCTGTCCCTCCCATTATCTTCTCCAAAACTGAGTGGGAAACATAGTCAGATTATACTCAAAGTGCACACACACACACGCGCGCGCGCACACACACATACACACACGCACACATACACACACGTACACACGCACGCACACACAGAATCTTGTTTCTGTGGTCCTCAACCACTATTTTGTTGGAAAATGTGAGGGAAGGTTATTCTCAGGTAAATAGTGCTGTAATCAAGTGTCGGTGTGGTGAATGAGCCGGGTCACGTGTGCCGACACAAGCCCAAAGGTAGGAGAGGTTTGCACTGATGGTTTAGGGAATGTGGCCCTCCACGGTGAAGATCTCCAGTCTCGCCGGTGGAGAGAATGCCCCCTTGCCACTCAGTGGGAACTCACTCCACACCCCTCCTTGACTTTCATGTCTAAATCTCCAAAATTTTTGGGCTCATAGTTAATAGACCTGTGTTTGTGTAAATCAGCTCCTATAAACCATTCACTTAAGAACAGGGAGCTGGTCATTTTTATGACTCAAAGGACAGTAAAAGTGGCCCGATGTAGGGCAGCCTCAAGTTTTGTGATTGGGCTATTAAGTTCCTGTTAGCCCCATCCTGTTCTGACCCTTCTGCATGTCTCTTGGAGCTTGTAATCGCTCTAGTAAGAACTGAGATAAAAGGCAAGCCAGCTTCACCTCAAAACACAAACACACCAGCAAATAAAGACCCCTGGACTTGCAAGTATACTCACATCTTGAGAAGCCACTCCACTGTGACTTCCTGTGGGGGCAAGTGGGATATGAAGGAACCTATCATACCCCAAATTGCCTTTTGCTGCCTCAGTTTATCTAAACAGTCCTATTGGCTCTCCTGTTTTGCTTGTTTTTTGAGACAAGGTTTCTCTGTGTAGCCCAGGCTGTCCAGGAACTCACTCTGTAGACCAGGCTGGCCTCAGACGCACAGAGATCCACCTGCCTCTGCCTCCTGAGTACCAGGATTTTAGGGCATGCCTTTAATCCCAGCACAGGGGAGGTAAAAGTAGGCAGATCTCTGTGAGTTCAAGGGCAGCCTGATCTACAGAGTGAGATTTCAGGACAGCCAGAGCTACACAGAGAAACCTTTGTCTCAAAAAATTAATTAATTAATTAATCAAAAAACAAAAGCAATAAAAAGCTTTACATTAGTCTAGTTGTATTTTGTAATTAGTGGTAGAGTTTTAAAAACTTTCGTGGCTAAGTCTCACCTGAAATCTACTCCATCAGGGCTTCTGGGGTGTGAGGTCCAGGCAAGGCTCGTTCTCCACATTCCCAGGAGACTATGACGTGCCATCAGGGTTGACTACCACTGTGAAATATTGGCTCCCTCTGCTGTTTAGAATTAATATTTCAATCACTGTAGCCATTTCCAGTGGCAATTCAATTTCTTTCCACAGTGTTTTTGGATGCTTATAAAATGCTAATTGTTCTGGAAGCTCTGTGTCAAGAGAAAGGAATGTGCTCTAGCCCGAGTTCAACAAGGCAGTTCACCAACCATGGACTGAGGGCCTGCCTTCTCCCAGACAGACAAGCATCTACCTCTTCATTTGGGGAGACTGTTCAAGATGTAGAATTTGTGTATAGATAGATGGAATGCCAGAGGTATTAATAAAACAGTACTAGCTTTTGAACTAACTCACACATGTTTAGGAAATCGCCGCATTTCTACAAGCTGACAATTTGTTTGGAGAGAATCTGTAAACCTATTATTAGAAGCAGCACTGGGGAAGGATAGACCCTCAGACTCTCCCACCTACCAGCTAAGTATCCTTGAGCAAGTCCCTTCGGTACTTTTAGTCTGTTCTGCTTCCACAGAAGGAGTCATAATATTGCACCATACATGACAAGGGTTTTGGAAAGACAATAAAAGATTCTCTACCTCCTCCCCCTGCCCCATATATCAGTAGTAAAATGTGGGATAGTTTGAGCACACTCTGATACTCCCGAGACTGACAATAACGTTTACTTTGGATCAGAGGATGGGGCTAGTTACTAGCTAATCAAAATTAGCCATAGAGGTTTTGGAGGATCAAGGACATATAGAAGATACAGGAAGTAGTAGGGAGGGGCTTAGAAAGATTCTTAGCCCTTTTAGGTCAAGGAAAGAGAGAGAAGAGGTCACTATTTGCTTCTCCGATTCTTCTCTGATCATTCAGGTTCTTACCCCAACATCTGACTCCCGAGTTTCTATTGATAAAGGATAATTAGATAAACACTTCTTCTGGTGCCACATTGGAACCAGATAAAGCACTATTTTGTCTAAATAAATAGGGAAGGTTTTAATTCTAACACAGTGAAACCATTTAATAAGAACAATTATCAGGTAAGAATTACATTCACAATGTCCAGTACATTTGCATTTGGTAAATTCAGAGAAAATACTCTATTATTTATCCTATCTTGATGAATTCAAAGCTTTGTATCTAATCACTTTCTAACTTGTATTATTAACCCAAAACTATCTTTTTAGACCTCAAAACATTTTCTTAGATAAACAATTTAAGCTTTTGTCTTTCAACCTTATGCACATTATACTTCTTTTGTGAGTTTCTTTTCTGAATTTGGTAATAAGGAAAACTGTAACTATAACTATCTCATCTTCAACTCCATCAGAGACCTGAGAAGGATATAATATTACGTCAGTAAACAGGAAGAGCAGAGCAAACAACTTCTAAAACTATAGAAATGACAAAAACAGCTGGATGCCTGGACAGTTACCTAAGGTTCCTCTGCAATGTTGGGACATCCATCTTTGGCCTAGAATATCTGACAGACCTTTTTGTGCAGCAGGAATTTTGAAGAACTATTCTACCTAGTCTTGGCAAAGTTTGGCAGTAGCCTTCTTTTGTGTTCTGCTCATCCAATTTGGACAGTATGCTGTTAGCCGTTGAGGCAAGGGCAGTATTTTGCCCAAATGACTAACTTTGCAATGTAGCAAGGAAACTCCATATGGAGACTGTATTGCTGGGCAGAGAACGTGGGTGGTTTACAGCCTGGCTGTGTATCTGGGGATTGAGGCTGTGTGGTAGTGACAGCAATAGTAAAAGCCCAAGCAATGTCAAGACAGCTGACCTGGTGTAGCCGTGGCCTAAGGAGACTGTCCAGGGAAAGCCCACAGCCCATAGTGAGAGGAAGCTAGCTACCGGAAAAGTTGACACAGAATTTGCAGAAGAAGCCTGCATGGGGAGAAGTGAGGGTACAGGGCCGCCTGAATGACAGAGCCTGGCTAACTTGGGAGTGGGGAGTGTTTGGGCTGGGGATGGGTGGCAGCTAGAGGCTGCAAGGGGAAAACCCCAGACTTGCAGGGATGGCCTGCAGGGAAGGAGGAAAAGCCATGGTAGTGACTCCAGAGGCTTCAAAGTCGGTGGCAAGTGGCTGCCTTGTGATCTTTTGTGCCCTGTGTTGGATAACAAATGAAGCATTTATTTAATTATTCTTTAGTAATAAAAACTCAGGAGTCAGATACTGAGGTAAGAACCTGAATGATCAGAGAAGGTGGAAAAGTGACCAGTGATCTCCTCTCTCCTTCCTTGATCCAAAAGGGCCAAGGATCCTTCTAAGCCCCTCCCTGCTACTTCCTGTGTCTCTCTCTATATATGTTCTTGGTCCTCCAAAACCTCTGTTGTTAATTTTGATCAGCTAGTAGCCAGTTCCACCCTCTGATTCAAAGTAAACTTTATTGCCAGTCTCAGGAATATCAGAGTGTGATCAAATTATCCCACAATCATAAATAAACTTTTTAAAAAAGAATAGAGGCTGGAGAAATGGTTCAGCAGTTGAGAGTACTCACTTTTCTCGCCGAGGACCCAAGTGTGGTACCCAGCACCCATGCCAGGTGGCTCACAACCACCTATAACTCCAGTTCCTGGGGACCTGATGCCCTCTTCTGGCCTCCGTGAGCACCTCTATGCATGTGATGCACATGAACTTTTTCAGGTACACATAAACAAACAAATAACCTGGATATACAAAGGTAACCTTTTATCTAAAAGTTTTTGACTAAACCCGCAGCCAGAGCAACAAGTATTGTTCCGATAACTCCGAGGAGGGAAGCAAAAGCCCTGGAATAATTTCTTTTGGCTTTTGTGTTTTGTTTTTTCATAGTGCTGGAAATAAAACCCAGGGCATCGTGTGTAATAGGCAAAGTGCTCAACTACCAAGCTCACCCCAACCCTTGGATGTCTGAAACAAGACCTTAGTACATCACCCACACTGGCGTGGAAGACCTGTGTCAGCCTCTGAGTGCTGGGAATACACCACCGTGCCCAGATAAACAATGCAATTTCTTTGAACAGTTGTTATGTAAAAATGAACTCCATTGATCACCCTACTCCATAATGGTTTAGTAAAAACAACACACATCATAAAGTGCTTAGATTGCACAAAATTGACTCTTTGGGGTAGTGTGCTCCATTCATTCCATGGTTTTGAAGACCCCCCCTCCATTTTGGGGGACCTCCTATCTTGGTTGTGGAAGGATGACTATGGGCAAGGAAAAGGATTCAGACTAAAAGTGGAAGCCCATTGTAAATCACTCAGGTGACTGGGTCTTACCCAGAGGCACTCAAAGTGAAGGCCTGAAGCCGATAGGAAAGCTGTCTTCCTAGACGGGTGAGAAATCGGGAGACTCTGCCTTTGCAGAATTGAAAAGTCAGACAGATACATGCATTCAACAGGTAAAGAAGCTCAGAATGATGAGAAATAGTTGGGTGCATGGGTCCTGTCTTCACTCTTCAGGAAAAATGGACAGTCTCCTAAGTTGGCAGATGCAGCCTCCCCGTGGAGCCCAGGCTCTTGCATGATTGTAGGCCTGTACCACACCCAAGTCTTTCTTGGTGATACACAAATTCTGAGGTTTCCAGCCATGACATCTTAGATTTGATGACGTATAGCATACTGTAATGTTTTAAGTTACTAGTTTAAAATCCTCTCCGGCAGCTGGAAGTGATGGCATATGCATTTAGTCCCAGCACTCAGGAGGCAGAGGCAGGCAGATCACTGAGTCTGACGCCAGCCTGGTCTACAAAACTAGTTCCAGGACAGCCAAGGCCATAGAGAGAAGCCCTTACTTGAAAAGCAAAACAAAGCAAACAAAAAAATCCACCCCAGGACCAGTGACGTGGCTAAAAGCGAAGGTGCAAGATGAGTCCATCTTTCCTATGCTTGCTTCAAAAGCAAGGGATGGTTTCCCGTGCCATCAAAATGCAGGAGAACAGATCGAGATCCTTTGCAGATTTTCCTTTTCTTCCTGTAACCGCTCAGAACAAGGCAGGTGTGTGATCACTCCTGCCCACTTGTGCAAAATGTATATAAACCAAGAACTAGTCTTCCACCACCTTGAAGATGAGGATTTTGTGGAAATGTGTACAGGTTTTCTTTCAACCATATCTCTACGTGTTTACTGTGATCCTTGGATGCATCATTTCCCCAACAGGGCTGCAGAGGTGGTGCAGTGGGCAAGATGAAGGCCTGAGTGTGGATCCCTAGCATCCACGTGAATACCATGTAAACATGGCAGCAAGCCCAAAGGGGGACCAGAAGATGCCAGGTGGGAGTTCCATGGCCAGCTAGTCTAGCCAATCAGTGAGCTCCAGGTTTAATAAGAACTGTAGAGCTGCAGAGACGGCTCACTGGTTAAGAGCATATTCTGCTCATCTTTGGAACAAGTTCAGCTCTTAGCACCCATGCAGGGCTGCTCACAACTGCCTGCAACCTCAGCTCCAGGGGGATCTGATGCCTCTGGACTTCCTGGGCACCCACATTCATATGCGCACACACAGAGAGACATACACATGGTTAAACATATTTTTTAATGCAAAAAAAACCAAGACGTATGATAAATAAAGACACCCTGTGTTGACCTTTGACCTCCATGTATACATGTGAGCCTACATATTACACACGCACACACATAAACACATACGCAAGCCTACACTATCACGCAGAGGGAGAAAGACAGAGAGACCATTACAGCAACACAGTCCTCATCTCAGTTTCCCATGCAGAATGTTAAATGGTCGGCAATACCCTACAATTTTGGAAAGTGTCATTCTACAGGGAGACGAGTCTGTAAGGAGAGCTGGCCTCAGTGGTGCAAGTGGGCTCAAGTGCTAGGCTGGAAGGGGGCACCGGATGAGAGGCACAGAGCTGCCGACTGCACCCATCCCTTCCCAGTGGGGTCCCGGAGCCTGCAAGCCTTCGGTGCCTGTTTCTTCACTTGGTAAAGAGTAGAGCGTGGTGGCCGGGTGATGGTGGCGCACGCCTTTAATCCCAGCACTCAGGAGGCAGAGGCTGGTGGATCTCTGTGAGTTCAAGACCAGCCTGGTCTACAGAGCTAGTTCCAGGACAGGCTCCAAAGCCACAGAGAAACCCTGTCTCGAAAAACCAAAAAAAAAAAAAAAAAAAGAGTAGAGCGTGGGTAGCTTATTTACGTGTGAATTAGTCGGGTAAGATTACTCACCAGAGACTTTAACATTTCTAAGCCCGAGCTCAAAGAGTATAATTGTAGGCACTTGAACTTACAGTCTAAAATATACTACGAAATGTCATCTGTACATAGAAATAATCACGGTAATCAGAGTGACTTGAAACGGCAGCGTTCCATAGGGCGGTGTTAAGGGTCTACTGACTGGTTCTTTTCCTCCTGGATTTTCAGCGTGGCACACAGCTGACGCCATGAACTTGGCCGCTGTCATCTTGCTGCTTGACCTCTTGCCCAGCGAGTCTTGTATCAGACGCCGTCTCTATGGCAGCCTCAGAGTCGTCTCGTTCCCTTGCCAGCTGTATGATGTAAGCGTGCTCTGATGTTGTCAGCAATGAGCTTCGGAACAGATCTTATGTTTTTTCCATGAGCCATTAAGAAATGGAAAATGCACGAATTTCCCCACCTTGGTCAAGTTCGACTCCCCAAAAGTAAGTAGCAAACAGTAGCATCAGACATCATCCAAACGCCTAGTGAAAGAGCAGAGGGTTTATAAGGGATGAGGGTTTAGGGGAGGTTTGCTAACATGGCATCCTTCCCTTAAATTTCCCCTCCCGTCACTTAAATAGATTTAATAAAGTGAATTCTGCAAGCATTGAGACCTTACTTGCTTCTCAGGACACCGTTTCAAGGAGGAGTCTAAATGGCAATGGAGTGAGGCTGGCTGGACCCGGCTGGGGTACAACTGCTGGAAGATAAGTCGGGGTGCAGTGGGGGAGCAGATCGGTGGCAACCTCTTCTCCCAGCTGTCGCAGCTGTGCCTTTTCATTTTCAGTCCTACCAGGCTCCCAGGAGGCCTTCAAAGCAACTCCTGGCCTGTGGAATTTCAGTAAATTATTTGCTTAGAAGCTGAGACACCACAGAAGCAACTGGCTCCGCTGCCCGTTAAGTGTTGTGTTTCGGGGTATTAGCTTAGCGATCTCCTTCTTCAGGGTAGGAGCGGACTATGTAACTCTGGTTAGGTGCAAAGCCAATGTTTTCTTTGTACGGGAATGTTGTTCATGCTTTCTATTTATAAAGCAGGTGCCCAGCGGCTGTGAACTCTTTAATGTGACTCTATCCGCATCCACCACCGCCACGCTTCACCATCCCCACATGAAGTCAGGCGCTCCATCTCCTTCCACACTGGCAAACATGGAGCTTCAAAGAGTTTCAGAACCTCCTTGTTGCCTCCCTAGTAGCAATACTGATTGGCTCAGGAAGAACTGAGGCAAGGCCATGAGCAGTGCTTCAAGCGTGAAGTGTGTCGTGGTTTTGTCTTACAGGCTAAGTACATGGCTAACCCGTTTTGTAGGTAGCAAACTGAGAGTCACAGATGCAAATAAATGACAAACCAGAAAACCCTACCTAGTTCCCACGAAGTTTCTACTGTGTCAGTTCAACACAATGTTTTTAAATGTTTGTTTATTTGTATTTTATGCATTCTGGTGTTGCCTGCAGTTATGTCTGTACACCACATACATGCAGTGCCCATGAAGGCCCAAGGAGAGTGTCAGATTCCCCTGGAACTGGAGACATAGACCATGTGGGTGCTGGGAATGGAACCCAGGTCCTCTGGAGTAGCAACCAGTGTTCTTAACCACTGAACTTTTTCTCCAGCCATTTAATGCAATACTTTAAAATTTCTTTGTGTGCCTGTGTATGGGAGAAGGGGGAGGTGTACTGTGTGTGTGTGTGTGTGTGTGTGTGTGTGTGTGTGTGTGTGCAGGACACACTAATGCCAGAGTGTAAATGTGAGGTCAAAGCATAACTTTAGGTGTCAGCCTTCACCTTCCATCCAGCTTGAAACAAAGTCCCTTTTCTGGGGTTCGCCACCAAGTACCTCAGTCTAGCCAGCCCAAGAACATGCCTATTATTATTATTCTGTCTTGGCCTCTCCCTACAACAGGATTACACCTGGATTTATGTGGGTACTGGGGATTTGAACTCTGGTCCTCACACTTAGACACCCAGTGCTTTACCTATGGGATCCCCCTTCCCAGACCTACAGTGCACTTTCCATAAAAAAGGGGCATGGGTGACTCTAACCTCTAAGCTTTCTTCCGGCTACTGCACTCTGAGTGTGTGATTCCAAACATAGCAACTGGTTTGTCATTTGCAAAGAGCATTTCAGAGCGTTTTCAAGGCTGTGTCCTGAGCAGAGTCAGGAAAAACAAACAAACAAAACAACAAAACAAGGCAAAAAACCCCAAAGCTATGCAATAAAAAAGAAACTGAGAGAGTTTTGAAAGACAGACACTCTTGTGGCTCAGCTGCCTGACGTTGCCTCACCATCCCCCAGCCTCCTAATTTTCCTGAGGCTGTCCCGCACAAAGCCAGCAGCAGTTTTATTTTATTTTATATTTCTGAGTGGCATTGGGAGTCCCACAAACCCACTCCCTCATGAAAACAAGATTTCAGAAATATGGGTTGTGTGGGAGAACGTTAATTTTTAAGCCCCCCCCCCCAAACACGGCATGGAAGCATTTCTCTTTGTTTTTAAACACGGAGTGCATATTTCTGAAAGCCACAGAAAAGCTTTGGTCTTCAGCTCCTTCTATTTATTTATTTTGCCATTATCTGACATGTCAGCAGTGTCTCCTAATGCCTTGTGTCACACAAAAGCAAGCCTGGTCACATTACATTAATGACAGGGCTGAGATCATATAACTGACTGACTAGAAGTCTATGCCCCTATGGCTACAGAAAACATGACCCTAAATCCAGCCAGCTTTGGAAGAAAAGGCCCCACAATTACGGTGCAGCAACAAAGCTCATGTTATATACAATTTGATTGTTTCAATGCTCTCTGCCCATCCAGTCTCATTTTTTTTTTCTACTGTTTATATGCGGTGGGATGGAGTCCAGTGGGAAATCTACCTTTTGGTATTTTAGACAAAATTCTCATTTGCCAAATATGTTCCGCAGGGGAAAACTAAATAGAGTGGGATCCTCTTATAATCCAGCTATTTGAAGTTAGGACTAAGCCCACCTGTAACTGTAATCACAAACCTTTCCCATATGTCTCTGTGGTCCCCAAATGAGGTGAGTGTCAATGTCATTTAAACATGTGCCCAGTCACTCCAATGCCACATGATTTGATTTTGTTTTAGTTAGTTAGCAACATAGCAACCAGCACTAACTGTGGGGATGAAGCCACCCTCTCTTTGGTCTGTTACCCAGAGGTCTGGACAGAGGTTTTCAGAACACCTGCCCGTCACTTTAGTCAACAGCAGCCAGAGCAGATCTGTCTTATGTCCCCCTCACAGCTGGGGCCTCTGAGGTGCACTCCCCTCCTTCCTGAGAGGCTGCCCGGGTTGTGTTTGCCCAGCTAGAGAAAGCTCCCACCCTTGCCCCGGTTCCCGCGGTGCCCGCGGGTGTTGTCGCTTATTAATCTGTTTCTCATCTTGCAAACGAACTTGTGCGTGATTAGCAGTGAAACTGCGCTCTGACAGCCCCCCCTCCGTGAAGGCTCCACGGCAGGATGAGATCGTTACACTGAGCAGGGCTGTTCGGACTTGTTATTCTTTGTAATTACCTTCATTAAGTGAAAGCGTGTGTCAATCAACTTTGAACTTTAAATGTATGAGCAATTTGCAAGAAAAAGGCATTTCTATTTCCTACAGGCCCATGTGTGCTTGCAGACGAGCGTATATGATGTATGTGGGTATACGTTGTCATAGAAATATGTGTTTTACTTTCTATGGAACTTCCCCCTGGTTTTCACTTGGTACCTCTCTTTCTTCAGTGCTGGCCATCCAATTCATGACCTGTTACACACTAAGCTACACTCCAGTCTACATCTCATAACCTCAAGTGCAGGGTGTGCGATTCTAGAGAATGATACTGGCAGGGGATGTTGAATAAATACACAAGTCATGCATAAGTATAAGCAAACTTACTTTGTAAAATTGACTCATTTTTAAATGTATGTGTATTTGTGTTTTGCCTGCATGCATTTAAGTATACCCCGGGCTTGCCTGGTGCCCACGGAGGACAAGAGAGGGTATCAGATCCCTTGAAATTGGAGTTATAGATAGTTATGATCTGCCACAAGGGGTCTTGGAATAAAATCTGGATCCTCTAGTAGAAGAGCAGCCAATGCTCTGAGCCACTAAGCCATTTCTCCGGCTCCTGAGCATACCGTTTCAAAATAAGAGCACCCCCGAGGCTGGCAAGTTTAGGAATAGATTAACAACATGGGGTCCCACTTGATTTGGGTCATGTAACCCCCACACCGAGTCTAATAATGTACTTAGCAGACAGGTTCCTTCTCCTACCTGTACTATACACCGTACCTCTTAAAACAATTCACCTAGCAGGCTTCCCCCCCCCCATCTACAATGGACTATATCATACACCCCTCTCTGAACAGTGGCATCATTTTCTCCACCCCAAACAAGAATCAAGTTTATACAGTTTCTATCCCAATACATTCCCAATGTGACCAGGCACAAAGAGTAGAAAGGCTGATTTGGCCTGACCAGGTTTGGGGTTCTTAAGAAATAAGGCAAAACTGTGTCTTCAAGAGAACTTTGAGAGAGAATTCCTGTTTACCATCTTATGCTTATGCATAATCGGGCAGGCATAGAATCAAAAGAAGAGGCATTATGGGAAGGGAGATGCTCAAAAAACAAGTTACTTAATCTAATCTGTCAATCAAAACAGAAAACCACCCTCACTACAGTCCTTCTCTGCACCCTATGAAAGAAAGGCACAAATAATAATTGGAACCCGTGAGCATCTGCATTCATGGTTCCGCTGCTCACTTCCGGTGTGTTCTCGTCTTCCCTGTTGCACTGCTTCCTACACATGTGTGGGCTTTAATTTCAACCTCTTGAATAAGAGGCCAGGAACCTGAAAACACCTGACCGGATTGCAACCCTGGGTGGCACTCCTTATTCTGTCATAGAAATACACTCACGAAAGCCATGCATGGTTGGCACACACCTTTGATCCCAGCACTCTGGAGGCAGAGGCAGGAGGATCTCTGAGTTTGAGGCCAGCCTGGTCTACAGAGAGAGTTCCAGGACAGTCAGGGCTACACAGAGAAACCCTGTCTTGGACCAACTTCTCCCACAACACCAAAAAGAAGGAAAAAATGAAGGAAGGAAGGAAGGATCTAGAGTAAGTTAATTGAAGAGGGAAAACTCACCTAAATGTACGTGGCACCATTCCACGGAAATGTACGTGGCACCATTCCACGGAAATGTACGTGGCACCATTCCATGGGTTGGGGTCTTCAATTGAATGTGAGAAAGTGAGTTATGCATGAGCATCCTCATCACTTTCTGCCTTCTAGCCAGATGCAGTGTCACCAGCTGCCCCATCATGATGACATCACTTTCTGCCTTCTAGCCAGATGCAGTGTCTAGTATATTATTATTTTATTTGTTTGTTTCTTTGCTTATTTTGGTTTTTCAAGATAGGGTTTCTCTGTGTAGTCCTGGCTGTTTTGGAACTAGCTCTGTAGACCATGATAGCCTCAAACTCACAGAGATCCACCAGTCTCTGCCTTCCAAGTGCGGGGCCTAAACATGTGTGCCAGCACCACCCGGCTTAAATAATGCTTTTGGAGACAGGACTTTACAGTGCAGCTAGGCTAGTTCTGATCTTGTGATCCTTATTGCTGCAGCTTGACCTGCAGAGTGAAAAAGGTTCACTCTGTCACAACCACATATCAGATATCCTGCCTAGAAGATATTTACACTATGATTCATAACAGTAGCAAGATCACAGTTATGAAGTACCAACATGATACATTTATGGTTGGGGGTCACCACAGCATGAGGAACTGTATTAAAGGGTCACAGCATCAGGAAGGCTGAGAACCCCTTCTCTAGAAGAAAGAAACTTCTCAGTTAGTAACTACAGCCCATTGTAACTGACTCACCAGGCATGATGTTTCATTCGTATTTATGAATGTGTAATATTCAGTTTGTATGGATATACCACATCTTGCTTACTCCTTCGTGTGGGTGGACATTTGGACCAATTCTGCTTTGGACTATTATAAATGATGCTACTGTGTACCTTGGATTCTATGTCTAGATATGTATTTAAATTTCTTGGGCGTATATTTGGGAGTGGAATGGGCAAACCATACCCTTACCTCATTGTTTCACCTCTGGAGAACTGCCAAGATTTTTACTATTTAAACTTACATTAATTTATGCGTGTGCACGTGTGCAACTTATGTGTGCCATGTCACATGTGTGCAAGTCAAAAGGCAACTTTCAGGAGTCTGTTCTTTCTTTCTACCATGTGGATCCTGGGGATCAAACTCCTGCCCTCAGGCTGGGTTGCCAGTGCCTTAGTGCCTTGCTGACTGAGCCATCTTGCTGCATATATAGAAAACTGCAAGGCAAAGCAGTCATTTTTGCACTGAAGAAAGACATTTAATAAATGTCATAGCCTTTTGACAAGAGTCTCGCCAGGTCTCCTGGACCCTACAAGATGGAGTTACCCACTATCTCAAAAACAAATGTCAAGGGAAAATCGGGACAAGGTGGGGGGAGGGACAAGTGAAGCAGAAGGAAGAAATCGGCAACTGAGGCAGGAACAGGAGAGGGCTGAACTGTCTGAAGGGACTGTCACTATTTTTTTTTGAATAATTTACTTTATGTGCATTGGTGTTTTGCCTGCGTGTCTGCCTGTGTGGGGGTGTCAGATCTTGGAGTTAACAAAGTTAAACTGTTAACATAGTTTAGCACAGTTGTGGGTGCTGGGAATTGAACCAGGGTCCATCTGGAAGAGCAGTCAGTGCTCTTAACTGCTGAGCCATCTCTCCAGCCTGGGCTGTCCACTCTTACACGCAAACATTACTAATGTGTGTGTGGAAGTTTTCTGAGTGTTTCTCTCAAGGCTGCAGCGGTGTGTGTGTGTGTGTGTGTGTGTGTGTGTGTGTGTGTGTGTGAGGGGATGAGAGTGGGGGAATGGGGGTGGAGTATGGGGGTGAAGTGCTTCCCATCCCTATGTAGAAGGTGGGGCCTTGTGTCAGCAGCTGCAGCCTATGCTGGAATTACTCATGTCCCATGTGCGAAGCAACTAGGAAAACAATTCACTTCAGGTGCGGTGGACCGTCTGGTGAAAGTGGGGTACCACCTGGGAGCTTCCGGGGATGGAGCCCACAATCTGCATGCTAGGCAAGCACACTCATCCAGGAAGTTCATCCCCCCCCCTCTCCGGGAGCTGGAGAAATTACCTGTGAGATTCCCAGGGGTTTACTGATGTCTGACAGCAGATTCTACCTACCTACCTACCTATCTACCTATTATTCAGGTTATACCTATTATCCACCTATTATATCTACCTACCCACCTATCCACCTATTATACAGTGTTGTCTGCATGTATGCCTGCAGGCCAGAAGAGGGCACCATTACACCTCATTACAGATGGTTTGTGAGCCACCAAGAGGTTGCTGGGACTTGAACTCAGGACCTCTGGAAGAGCGAATAGTGCTCTTAACCTCTGAGCCATTACAAGTGCCCCCAGAAAGCCTTGAGTCTGTAGCTTGGGTGAAAACCACTTGTGGAGACTTCTGGTGACAAGGAGACACTGTGATGCCCTCCAGTTGCTTCTTAGCGCCCTTTCAGGAGCGCCTGAGATGCTCAGAGATTGCTGCTTCTAACCAGGGCTAGTGGAATCAGTGCGCTGGCCTACACCTGTAGTTCTAACACACGGGGTGGCAATGTGGAGCCATCCTAGGCTACATAGTGGGACCGTGTCTCAAAAACACAAACAAGGGGCTAGCCAAAAGACACAGCAGGTCAAAGCACTTGCCTTGCAACCAGAGCAGAGTATTCTCCCCACACCACGATGAGGTGGGAGACGAGGACAGAATTACTTGGATGCTTGCTAGCTAGCCTGAAGTATACAGCACAGTAGAAAAAAAAGAGAGATCTTGCCTAAAGAAGTGCAAGGAGAGACCCAGCTTCCAAAAGTCATTCTTTAACACACGGGTGCACGCTCGCACAGGTACACACATGCATGCACACGTCAGCTCCAATAAATAGATAATAAAACAGAGCGAACTAAACACGAAACAAAAAGTGTTCTAGTGAAATAAGGGATTCCAGTATGTCTCCTTGGAGCTCTCAGCCAGAAGCCACACTGTTTTAGGCTGCGGATCCCAGCTGCTGGGCTCTGTGAACATTTCTAGGTTGAAGGGAGCAATCTTAGGTGGTGGTGAAGTCTTAGAGCAGTACAGCCTCTTAGCAACCCTAAAGCTTAGAGTGGTTCCCTGGCCTCAGACTTGAGGTGGCTCTAGAGGTAAATATTCTGAGTCGGGCCACGGATCATCGGGTAGCTTGTCCATCTTCTCCGTGCTGACTGATGATCAGGACCAGATCATGGGGCTCTGGGACTTCCAGCTTCCGTGAACCTCAGTGACCTCCATGTGTCCTAGTGACTATGGTTAACCTGTTAACTGCCCTCAGTGCTTCTCTGAGCCTACTTCACCAATAAGAAGAGCTACGAACAAAAAAAAAAAAAAAATGATCCTAGCACTTGGGAGGCAGAGGTAGGGTCTCTGTGAGTTCAAGGCCTACCTGGTCTACAGAGAGAGTTGCAGGACAGCTAAGGCTACACAAAAAAACCCTGTCTTGAAAAACCAAAATAAAGAAATTAATTAAACAAATAAAATAAATAAAAAGAACGATGCAAGCGTGGTGGTGCACACCTTTAAACTCAACAAAAGCAGGCAGAGCTCTGTGAGTTCAAGGCTAGCCTAGTCTACTTAGTGAGACCCGGCCACAACTAAACAAAAACAGCAGAAAGTTCCCAGATCCACATTCCCTTGCTCAAAGAAAGATTTGAATGACTCCTCCACACACTGAGCACAAAAGTTCTTCCAGCCTCGCAGACTTCGCCCTGTCTGGCTCTCCCCACTGCTTCCCAGCTTTCTTGGTCTTGCTCTTTGCCTCCTCCAGGCCCTTGCGCGCCCATTTTCTCCATTTGGAGTGTTCCTCTCCTCCCCCCCACTTCTACTGGGTGCCCTCAGGGGCCAGGATTGGAGGCCAGCCCCGCCCCCCCCCAACAACCAGAAGATGTTTTTCTCTGCTGTGCCCAGCACGGACTGTAAACCTTTCAAATGCAAAGACCCTTTACCAGCCTCCTCTGTGTCCTTGGTGGTGCTTAGTGCAGTCAAGCGCATTTAGGGACTCCTCAGGAACACACTTGATGACGTGAATGAGCAAAAATACGAGGAACAAGGCAAGCGGGAAAACAATGACAGCCCGAGTCCTCCCAGCAGGTAACTCAAAAGAGCCGAATCAGCATATGGAGTCTGATGTGTTTCCCCCTACGTTCAGAGAGCCACACAGTTTACGCTTGTGCAAGCAGATCCTCCTAAAGTAATTTTCTCCTAAGAAAGGTGCCGCGCGCAGGCTCAGCAGTAAATTCACAGTATCTTTTATAAGAAAATAAAAAGTGGAAATCATATGAAAAGTGGCAACCACCCACTGGCAGCCCCAGCCTCACCCGCATTAACGGGAGGGGGCCCGTGACTTCCGCCTGCCTCCACCGCTCAGCGGCAGGTCTACCCAGCAGGAGCCGAAACTCTGGTGGTAGCAGGAGTTCTGACCTAAACAGCCTTTGTTTTGTATATTCTTCCCTTTCCATGATAGAAGGTTTTGCATTTATAACCAACAATAGCACCGGACTGTGAAAACAGTCTTGTGTTGGGTGGGTTTCAGAGGAGGAAGAGGAGGAGAGGAGAAGGAGGAGGAGGAGGAGGAGGAGGAGGA